>NC_135722.1:76207950-76418950 GCF_964656455.1 Halichoerus grypus
TGTTATGTGTTAGTCATTGTGATAGGATATATATCGGCATATCTATGTGATATAAAATATGTTTATGTTATATATATTATATGCATGTCTTATTATATGTATATTTATTATTTTATCAAATGATTTATAACAAAAATCAAGCTGACATTAATATCCTGATTTTACAGAAGAGGAAAGCGTGGTTTGGAGAAGTTTGATTATCTGCCCAAATTCACAAAGTGGCAGAGCCTGAATGTGAACTCACCCTACCTAACTCTAGAGTTTTGGGGTACCTGGGTGGCTCAGATGGTTAAGCGTCTGCCTTTGGCTCAGGTTATGGTCCTGGGGACCTGGGATCGAGCCCTACATCGGGCTCCCGACTCGGCAGGGAGCCTGCTTCTCCCTCTCCTTCTACTGCTCCCCCTGCTTGTGCTCTCTCGTCCTCTCTGTCAAATAAATAAATAAAATCTTAAATAAATAAATAAATAAATAAATACAGAGTTTTCTCCTTCCTAGAGAAATGAAAGAAAGGCAACAAGCTAAAAGATCATAGAATGTCAATGATGGGTCCTGCCAAGATCAGAAACCATATATTAATCATAGCACAAAAATACAGTCAGTAATCAGAAAGCAGCTTTGCAGATCAATCTGGTACTGAGAGGTTTGCATGATAGATGAACATAGTAGATGCTGCCAGTACCTCATCCATATATTCCTGGTACTCACATTTCCTGTGTATGCTGACAGCTTCTCAACACAAGCAGCTAAGTGTTTCTGCCTGGGGCCTTTCTCCAGCTTTGGAAGCAGGCTTGGCCCTCATACAAAAGGGAAGCAAGGAATTCTAGGGAAGAAGTTCCTCTGGGAGAACTCTCAGTCCCTGGCCCATGGATGTTGGTGGATAAACACCTTACCTGCCCTGCCTCTGGTGGAAGGGCGGTTCTGAGACACGTTCATGGTCAGATGGAGCCCTCGCTGCCCACAGCAGCAAACTGCTTCTTAGCACATCCTGCAGGGGAGCTTCCTTCCCTTCTCTGTCTCACTGGCCAGTGCCTTTACATGTGCTTCCCAGAATCACCTCTTGAGTAAATGACTTGTGCTCAATCTCTCAGGAGCCACTTCTGGAGACTCAGAACCCAAACAATGCAAGATGGGATAAAGAAATCAAGAAACTGAAGGTGTTGATGAGAGAAGAGTAATCCCAACTGCCAACCGGGAGATTCAGTTTGGGTAAATCAAAAAAAGAACAGTAGTGAGAGGACATGCAGAGAGTAAGAAACAGCAGAGAGGTCAAGAGAGTTGAGGTCTTCATAAGGAAGGACAGTTTAGCAGGAGTGAGGAAATGGGGAAGGTGGAAGTAGATAAGAGAGCGTGATACCTGGGTTTGAGATTTCACTGGTAGGACAGTTTGAGGTGGTGATAAGGTCAAGGGTGAGGCCATGGGAATCCTTCCTCAGTGGAGCCAAGGGGAATGCTAATGAAACTGGAGGTCAGGAAGCTAACAGCTGGAGTGTCTGAAGTGTTTCCTTCGGGAATGCTGAAATCTGCTGGGACGATGGCAGGAGTTGGGAAGAAGAGAAGAGTAGGCAGCTGTCTAGAGCGGAAGTGACCAGGATACAGGCAGACGGCCATGAGGGATCACGTCGAAGGCAAGAAAAGCTAAGTGGTGCAAATTTCAAAGGAGGGGGGAGAAGCTGAAAGAGGTGGTTTGGAACCAAGATAATGCTGACACTGCTTCCTAATGGTTTCGAGGTATGCTCCCAGGGCTTCTCCGTCGTTTACCTAAGAGGAATACAAGTAAGGAAATGTTCTTAGGAGAGAACTGGGTTTCACTGAAGGCCTGAAGGGTTTTGTTTTGTTTTGTTTTAACAATGGAAAAGAATTTTCAGTGTGCACAGTGGGAAGAGCTGAAAGGGAAGTCAGCAAAAGGAAGATAAGTGTTGGAAGAAAGGGAGGGTCCCTGCATTGGATGACATCATAAGAGAATTTATGACCCCAAAAGCTTTTGGCGGTGAGTCAGAGGGGCGGGGGGGGGGGGGGGCGGGGGGGCGGTGGTGGTGAGAATAACTGGGTAAAAGGCCAGGATGACGGCGGCAGAACCCTGTGTTTGAGAGCATGGACTTTGGAGACAGACCCCAGAGTTAGGTCCTAGATCTGCTACTGATCCTGGGATCTTGGTCATATTTTTAAACTGCTATGCCTCCATTTCCCCATCTTTATAATAGAAATAGTTACCTCATAGACTTATTTTGAGGATTAAATGTAAAATGCTTAGTTTCACTCCTGGCTCACAGTCAGCATATAATAAATGTTAAATTTTTTTTTTCCTAATGAGAACTTTTAAGATTTACTCTTAGCAACTTTCAAACTTGGAATATAATACTTTAACTATAGTCACCATGCTATATATTATATGCCTATGACTTATTTTATAACTGGAAGTTTGTACCTCTTGACCCCCCTCACCCACCCTGCAATCCCCCTCACCTCTGGCAACATCCAGTCTGTTCTCTGTATCTATTCATTTTGTTTGTTCATTTGTTTTGTTTTTTAGATTCCACATATACATGAAATCATACAGTATTTGTCTTTCTCTGACTTATTTTACCCTCAAGGGGTAAAATGTCACAAATAGCAAGACTTCATTCTTCTTTGTGGCTGAGTAATATTCTATTGTGTAAGCATACCACATCTTCTTTAGCCATTCATCCATTGATAGACACACAGGTAGGTTGTTGTCATATCTCAGCTATAGAAAATAATGCTGCAATAAATGTAGCAGTGCATATATCTTTTTGAATTAGTGTTTTCATTTTCTTCAGATAAATACCTAGAAATAGAATTGCTGGATCATGTGGTAGTTTTATTTTTAATTTTCTGAGGAATCTCCGTACTGTTTCCCATAGTGGCCACACCAATTTATATCCCCACCAATAGGGCATGAGGGTTCCCTCTTCCCCACATCTTTGCCAACACTTACTATTTCTCTTTTTGATAAGATTCATTCTGACAAGTGTGAGGTGATATCTCATTGTGCTTTTGATTTGCATTTCCCTCATGATTAGTAATGTTGAACATCTTTCCATGTGTCTGTTGGCCATCTTATGTCTTTTCTGAAGAAATGTCTGCCCATTTTTAAAGTTGGATTGTTTGGTTTTTTTGTTACTGAGTTGTGAGGTGTTTTTTTTTTTAAATATATTTTAGATATTAACCCCTTCTCAGAGATACGATTTACAAATATTTTCTTCCATTTAGTAGGTTGCCTTTTCATTTTGTTGATGGTTTCCTTTGCTGTGCAGAAGCTTTTTAGTTTGATGTAGTCCCATTTGTTTATTTTGTTGCCCTTGCTTTTGGAGTCAGATCCAAAAAAATCATTGCCGAGATGGACGCCAATGAGCTCACCACCTATGTTTTCTTTCAGAAGTTTTATAGTTTCAGGTCTTATATTCAAGTCTTTAATCTATTTTGAGTTAATTTTTGTGCATGGTATAAGGTACTAGTCTAATTTCATTCTTCTGCATATCGCTGTCCAGTTTACCCAACACCATTTTTTAAAGGCACTGTCCTTTCTCCATTGTATATTCTTGCTTCCTTTGTCATAAATTAATTGGCCATATATGCATGGGTTTATTTCTGGGTTCTCTATTCTGCTCCACTAGTCTGTATGTTTGTGTTCATACCAATAGCCCCACTGTTTTGACTACTACAGCTTTGTAGGATAGTAGGAAATCAGGGAGTGTTATGCCTCTAGCTTTGGCTATTCAGGATCTTTTGTGGTTCCACACAAATTTTAGGACTGTTTGTTCTATTTCTGTGAAAAATGCCATTGGAATTTTGATAGGGATTGCACTGAATCTGTAGATTGCCGTGGGTAATACGGACATTTTAATAGTTAAGTATGTTTTATTATAACTAGCTGCATGGTTCTGAACCAATCCTTTGGTACAAAAGATTTTAATACCATTTGACTGAGGATCCCGGGTATCGTGAGGATCCGTGTATTATACATCTGACAAGCAAAAATTGTACACGCACACACATAGAGCTATTAGTCTAACATAGATTCCTTTTCCCAGAAATTAAAAATTCTGAATTGAGGTACATGCCAACTTTTCTGCCACCAGGCCCAGGACTAGCATGAGGCACAGGATGTAAGCCACTCACACTCAATGAGTGCCTGACTTGAGAATGAGTGCACCCTACATGGCTCTCTTGCCTCACTCTAGTCCTAGCCCTGTCTGTCAGTAACCCCATTTAGACTAGATCAGTCGTTCAAACTCCAGCGGAGAACTAGCTCACACCCAGACCCTGATCAAGCCAATCGATTATAGTCCATGGATACGTGGTAAACACAGAATGACTACTTTGCTCCCATGGGGATGGCCCATGACTAATTGACAAAAACAAATACTACATTTCTTGGAGCTTTTCACTGCACTTTATATATACTAACAGATTCCTATCTTATATGGTACATCCTTTAACTGTTCTAAATTAAAGTATATATGTCATGATCGATGGCATCCTAATAAATCCAAACCTAGGCAAATTAATCAGCTCCTTCGTGAACTGTGCTTCTTGGACTCATACTCAGATAATACATTCAGGTGTTGACACTTTTACTTACACAAATTAATAGCACTGGCAAAGAAAATCTAAATTGAACCATAATTCACACATTTTACAATCATTATCACCTGCCACTATATATAACTTAGCCGTTGCTTTTTGGCTACAACATAAACATTGAAGAGCTATTGCGACCTCATTCTTTACCCCTTTTAGCCTTTATTTGAGTTTAATATGCACTTTTATTGCATGTGCTAGCCATTGTGCAGAGTCCTTTCTCATATGCTACTTCATTTATTCCTCATCAAAGCCCCATCAGGTATTTCCATTTATTAAGATACTAAGAAACTGCTACTTAGCTCACTGTTAAAGACACGGGTTTGTTTCCAGCTATCTATGCTGCTTCATACGGTCAGTATTTGCAATAATATAATGGGAAATGTTTCTATCTCTATCCATATCGACTTTCTCAGACATACATTATGTTGATTAATATTCATTGACTTAAAAATGTGAGAGAATTCATATTATATAGAGAAGAGAAGAAAACCCCACTATGTATTATATATCTGCTCTACTGGCCTCCTAGGCATCTATTCTCTCTTATTTGTATATGTCAACCCCCTAATTTACCCAGGGAGACCACCCCTCCTTCTGTGTCCGCTCTGGGTGGGAGAGTTGATCATGGTGCCCTCTCCTCCTGTCACCGAGTGGGTATGTGATCCAAGACTGACCAAAGAAATTCTCATTTGCTGGAGGCTGGGGACAACGACACAGAAGCCAGGTGGAGCTGACTGTCCTCTGAGGAGGTACCCTACAGACAAGATTTTCTGGTTCCTGCTACCTGGAGCCTCAGAGCTGCCCTGATTCCTTCCCTTCCCAAGGTTTGGTTTTTCAGACTTTCTGTGCATTCTACAAACAACCCCACGTCCTTCTAATAAATTATTTTGTTGGTTAAGCTAGCCAGAGTCTGTGTCTGTTGCTTACAACCCAAAAATATATATGAATACACACCATCTTAACACTTCCATTATGATTTATATGTATTACTCCCCAGGTTTTTTTATATTCATATTTTTACATAGGTAAGAGTCACTTACTTTGGTTCCTGTTGTACACATGGGTGTTTCTGATGGTTTTTATTATTATTATGAACAATCCTACGATGATTATTTTCAGGCATATCGCTTTTTCCATATTTTGGATTCTTTCCTCTGAGAGATTCCCAGAAGTGAAATTACCGAGTCAAAGGGCACAGATATTATTATGGCTCTTGAAAGATATTGCCAAAATGCTTTCTAAAAGGGCTCTGCCAATTTATAATGAATTCAAGGACCCATTTTTATCACACTTCCAGTCAATGTCGACCATCAATGTAGTTTTGACATTTTTCAGCCAATGTTTTCTATACTTTCCTTGAAATGATAGAGCATATGATTCACACATTCTCTAGGAAAGGTAATAATTTCTACTCAGGCATCCTGAATTATTTCCACAAAGAGTAGTATGTTCTTTAACTTTTACATAAGTATCACATAATTTACCAATATAGAAATTACTCCAGTGTCAAAATTAAGTCCAACTGATGCTGTTTCCTTTGCTAATCTTGCTTGAATTATAGTGATTTCTATAGTAAAATAGCAATTTCCTCCTAAGGAATGGACCATAGAGCAAGGAGCCAGTAGGAACCAGTTTCCCATGAGTGCTGAAACAAGTATATACTAATACAAGAAACATACTGCCCAAGCTGCCCTTGTGGGCACCTGCAGAAGGGCAGGGTTCTTTTCTATGACTCCTGGGTTTGCCATAGGCTCTGATCTAGAGCTGACACCTTTCCTGTCCCACTTAAATTCTGACCTAGGTATCTGAGAAAGTAAAAAAAAAAAAAAAAAAAAAAAAAAAAGCATAAGAATTGCCACTGTGTTCAGCCAATCCCACGGCAAATTCTTCCTGTGCAATGACTATGTGCAAGGAAGTGGGTGCCAGGACCCAAATGGTCCTTGGTCCTCATCAATGTATGTCCCTCTTTCCCCAGTCCGGGTCCTCTGATCCTCATCGGACCCACCCAGTCCAGTCCTTTGAATCTGTGAAAGCTTCTTCCACCCTAATTCTTGCAAGTCAGTTCCGAGCCTTCCTTGATCACAGAGTCCCATTCTGAGGAGGGAATTCTGGCTCTGTTGGGCCATGGAGAAAGGGTTCACTCTCTCACCCCTCAGAATGAAAAGTCTGGCTGGTTTCTACCACAGTTATAGTTCCAGTAACAAGCCTAGAATCCTCCTGACTCTGGGGTCCACAAAATTCAGGATCAGTTAGGAAGCTTAGAATTTTTTCTAGGCTAAAGGTGTCATTTAAGTAAGGACTTAATAAAAAAGGAGTTCTTTTTAGATATTTAACTGGTGAGAGGGTAGAGGATTGTGAAGGGGTAAGAGGCCAGTTTGGAAGTACTGCCACAGTCCAAACACAGAGTGGGATATGGGCTGAGATGAATTTAGAAAAGAGAGAAGTATCTCCTCCTCCATCCATCCAGTACTGAGATGTGGCACCAAGACTTGCTTTAAATCCAGATCATCCTTTTACATTTTATGGCATCCACTTCAAAAGTTTTTAATGCTTCCTATTGGCCCTAATTCCCCTAATAACCTTTTATAGGTCTGTGAGTAATTAATGTATTCATAAAAACTCTTCTTGGAAAAGACAGAGGAGCTATGGAAACCTGAATAGCTAACTGCTGTAGTTCTCCAAAAACACAGCCCTGATCACAATGAAACTACACTACAGTCATCCCCGGACGAAGGAGTCATTGAAAAAGAAAAGGCTAAATGCATCTGTGCCATGTTATGCTCTTATGTGCTATGTTCTTTATGCTTCTATTCAAGGAGCTACTGACTCAATCACTTTTTGAAAATTCCAAAGTCCCAGAAAGCTGTAATTCCTTTGACTTAGAATAGTGTTCAGATATATTATTAGGTCGAGGAATTCTCACTTTTGGTGAAGGAATTAGTCTATTTGTAACAAATCCTTAATGCAAAAACAGGGTTCTGAGGTGTTTTTTTTTTTTTTTAAACCACTCATCCATTTTTAAGCAACTTTCAAATTTTAGTGAAATATTTTAAAATTAAAGATATTGCGTTCTAAAATAATAAGGGAAAGGCCAAACTATGAAGACTATAAAAAAAATCAGTGGTTGCCAGGAGTTAGGAAAGAGAGAAGGATGAACAGGTGGAGCACAGAGGATTTTTAGGACAGTGAAACCATTCTGCATGACACTATAATGAGGGACATATGTCATTATATATTTGTCAAAAGCCATAAAATGTACAACACCGAGAGTGCACCCAAATAATGTAAACTATGGACCCTGGGTGATTAATGAGGTGTCAATGTAGGTTCATTGATTGTAACAAATTTACCATTCTGGTAGGGATGTTGATGGTGGGGAAGGCCACACATGTGTGCTGTCAGACAGCATTTGGGAAATCCCTCTACCTTCCCCTCAATTTTGCAGTGAACCTAAAAGTGCTTTAAAAAATAAAGTCTAAGAGCCGGCCCGCACTCACTTGCCTCTCGGTGCCTGCTCCCGGTGGCCCTGAGGGCGTGCGGGCCACAGGCGGCCCCAAAGAGTCCAAAGCGGAGGGCACGCAGGTGTTCAGGTCTAAGTCCGGGGGGCGGGGGCGCACTCTTCGGGGAGAATCGGGAGGAGGAGGAGACTGCGAGGATAGGCCCAGGAGCAATGGCGTCCAAAGAGGAACAAGCAGTAAAAAATCTCAACGTGGAGAATGTCAAACAAGAAAACGGAAAAAAGGATGAAAAGGAGCAAGCTGCTAATAAAGGAGAGCCCTTGGCCCTCCCTTTGGAAGCTGGTGAATATTGTGTGCCTCGAGTAAATCGCAGGCGGCTCCGTGTTAGGCAGCCCATCCTGCAGTACAGGTGGGACATGATTCAGAGGCTTGGAGAACCACAGGCAAGGAGGAGAGAGGAGAATATGGAAGGGACTAGGGACGAGATGAGGCAGCTGAGGGAAGAGCAATTCAGTCATAGTCTGCGGGCAGTTAGCACTGACCCTCCTCACCATGACCATCATGATGAGTTTTGCCTTATGCCTTGAATCTCGATGCTTTCCCTGAAGGTAACAGGAAGACACACCTGCTTCCTAAACTTAATGTTCTCAACGTACCTTTGTTGTAAACCTTTTGGTGTTACATGTCTCTTGTGGGTCTCCTATGACCAGCTTCTAATTGAATGTTGTATTTTGACTCAAAATATAAGATTCTGTCAGCAAGGGAGTTTTACCCTATTGCATGGCAAGATGTTCATTATATATTGTGAAGTTAATAAAGCAGTTTAAAAGACAAAAAAAATAAAGTCTATTTAAAAGTCCATGATGATGATGATGGTGATACAGGATGTATCCTTATTAACATACATATGAAACTGTACTATGTGGAAAACCTCTGGGGGGGAAGTCGCATCAATTCCCTAATTCCCAAAGGCCTCGATATCTGTAAGTTACTATTTGAGCCATCTGGTACACAAAGAAAATTTGCTTCTATATTAGAAAAATGTCCACAGCTTATATGATAAACTATTCTGAATGTTACCAGAACTTGGAAATACAGTAACTGAAAATAAAGGCAGATGAAAACATCTGCCTCTATGTAAAGTATGTCTCTTTAAGGTCAAACTGGGTGAAAATAAATAGCCAATCTGGCAACCAAATAAAACTACAAAGTAACAAACACAAGTATAAGCACTCTGAAAAGTGTTTCCAAAAGATAAGAGAAAACAATCCTGGAAAATGGGTATTAAAAAAAAAGTGTGCTGAGAAGACAAATCATCTTCTACTAAAATCTTATGTTTTCTTTATTCGTCCACCTAATAAAGCTAACTTTAATCTTAAAAAAACAAAACAAAACCAGAAAATGAATATTTAAAATGTATCACACTTAACTTGTACTCCAATATTTTATTTTATTTATTTTTTTTTTTTTTTAAAGATTTTATTTATTTATTTGACAGGGAGAGACACAGCGAGAGAGGGAACACAGGCACGGGGAGTGAAAGAGGGAGAAGCAGGCTTCCCGCCACGCAGGGAGCCCGATGCAGGGCTCGATCCCAGGACCCTGGGATCATGACCTGAGCCGAAGGCAGATGCTTAACGACTGAGCCACCCAGGTGCCCCGTACTCCAATATTTTAAAATAAGAAAACTACCTGGCTTCCCGTTATGCCACAAGACACAGCTGCCTCACTGATCTGCAACACATCTATTTCTCACAAGTCTGTCACTGAAAATCTATCTGGAAAACATGGGGCGCTTCATTGTGCCTCTGGGATCCCTACACAGGCCCAGGCCCACAATACCGAATGAAGAAGAGTTAACATGTTGACATCTGTTTTAGGCTAAAAATGGAAATTGTGAAGTTGTTCTCTCTTCTTCCAAGAGTTCTCTGGAATGGACCAAGAGGCTTCAAAAGACTTGGCACCGAGGGAACTTCTGAGCAGTGTCTACACAGCACAAAAAGAAAAGGAGACTTGGCATCTTCCTAAAGAATCAGGGCTATGTTGACTACTGGCAGGAAGAGGGGCTGTGGCCAGTCTTTTGTGACCTGAAAGGCCACAATCATTCACAAAGCTCCAGAGTTTTCCTTTCTATGGATCTATATAGCAACTTTTCCTCCAACCCCAAGGAAAACTCCTTGTCTTCAGTATGGCTAGACGATGACTAAACATGGAGGCTGGGCCAAGTGCTGTGCCAGGCATGGGATTGGGGGCACAAATGGCTGAACCTCTCGGAGCAGTGCGGCAAAGCGGTGTCTGGAATCTGAATTTAGAAGCAACTTTCCCAATCTCCTCCCCTGGTTTTTTGTTTTTTTTCTTCACACCAAATCAAGCTACCCTGCACAGTTTTGCCCTTCTTGAGGCTGAGTCAAGATGAACTCGCCTTTGTGCGCAGAGCTGTTATTTGAGAACACTCCATTCTTTACAAGGGGTCTTTATATGTAAAGCAGAAGCATTTCTGTTTTGCCTTTTAGCTGGGGTGGGCGGGAAGAATTGACTTGTTTTTCCTCCAAAGTGAAAAGACCAAACCCAGAGACTCCTAAAATGTTGGGTTTGTTTATCAGTTCCAAGTTGAAATAAAGCATAATGTGGATACTCAGCGCTCTATCTTTCCCTGATTAAAGCGCTCCTGCCCTTTGAATTGCTACCCGGGATACTGCTCTGTACGGCTCACTCGCGCGGTTGTAATAAGTCACCACAGCTTGGCACCTCGCCCAACAAAACACAAACTCTCCTGAAGTCTTGAGCTTTCCCATGGCAACAACACAGTCATCAACACAGCAAACAATTGCTCCAATCCCTGCTCCCCGTCCCCTTTCTAACAGCGAAGGATATCATTGCAGCCGGCCTTCTAGAACTGGGCTAATTATCATCTATGAAAGGAGATAGCGTCCGAGATCAAGTTGCCTTCAGCGCTGAACTTCAAATGAGATCAAAGGCAGGGTAACTACGGGAGCACAGGGAAGTTTTACTTATGCTTTCGCTTTAAGAGAAAAGAGAGAGGCTGTGTGTAAAGTATATTCCTTAAGGATTAATGTGCCTTGTTGCCCTGATTACCAAGTGGCTCTGCCTCACCCGCAACCTTCATACAAAACCCCCATTCACGTTAGCCCGGGCTCTCTCCACAGCAGCGAGGGGGGGAAATGCCATCTTAAAGCTGCAGCTCCCACACATTCCTGAAACTGCAAAACTGCAACTGTTTTCCAACCTCAGCTGCTTTCTCCAGCGAATGCTCATTCTGCTCCTATGGGAAGGCTGCCTAGCTGTAGAGCGGGGTGGCTACTCCCCACAGCAGATTAAAGCAGAGCCACTTCCTTTATAACCACCTCTTTTCAGATTCAAATAACATCCTTGGGGGTGACAGTCTCTTCTCATAAAAAGTGTCTGGGCTCCCACAAATCCCCCGCAACGATAATCTCTCCTTGTGTATTAATTTGATTTTCAATCCATGGATGGCCCATGAGAGTTCAGGAGCAGAACGAATACCAAACGCAAGGGATGAATGGTCTAGGACTCATGGGTGGGGATCACTTTATTGGGGGGGTGGGAGGGAGCAAGGAAGAGAGTCCTAGCTTCGTGTGCTTCTGAATGCTGATTGTTCCGCTCTGAATTACGGTGAAGAATGCACATGCTCACGGAGGACTTTATAATTCTACACTCAAACCTTATACAGTGCTATGGATTACATTGGGGACCCCCCCCCCCCGCCGGTACCTCAGAATAAGAATCAAAATTTCAGAGGAAGCTTCATTTCAGCACAGCTACAATTTGGAGGGTTAGTTCATGAAATAAAAAAATATAAAATACTAATGACAAAGTATGGAAGTAATTACACCGAGATATTTCAGTGATATCCTAAACCAGGAGGGAAACAAAATGAAAACAAAATGAAGTGATTTGCTAAACAGCAGAATTCTGAGATGTAGCTGAAGTCTTTTTTACATACATATGGGCGACTGCTGTGTCACTCAAGACTCTCTGTGTGTTTAAATGCTAGCCCACAAAATCCATTCTAGTGACAATTTAATTATGGTATCGCTATAAATTCCAGTATCAGCTTTTTACTTAGTACATACTCAATTATGTTTTATTCCCTATTATCCAATCATTTCCAAACTCCACAATCTATTTATGTTGTAATTTTTATCAGCAAGAAACCTAACCATAGACATAAAGTATTGAGGTATGGATCGGAGGTGTTCTATCACTCCAGAATGTACTTTCCAAAATGATTTCCATGGCTGATTCCTACGGCTTTATGTCTCAGCTTAAGTCTAAAGAAAACTGGGCTCTGTGGTCAACAATTACTTGCTACTATAGTATCTTCTGATATGTTTGCTTGTTTTTACTCCGTCTCCTTTTTAGAATCTAAAGTCCTTGAAGTCAGGGATCATGTACTGAACTCGGTGTCTTAGAACAATAACTATTGAGCAAATATTTGTTGAATGAATGAATCTTTCATTTACAAACAGTGAACACATGTGCTGTTTTCCATCCTGCGTACTCCTGTCCAAATGTAAAAATGCTGCAACATAAAAGATAAAATAGAACAAAAAAAAAATTCGTTGGTTAAGTTCAGTAAAATATAGAGCTAAGGGAGAAAGAAATAGAACCAAGTGTCCCTGGTGGAGTTAGCTGGCAATGTCTTCATCAGTATGTCTTGAAATTTCTAGATGAATGTTTTTGGGTTTTCAGAGAGAATGAACTCCCACTGAAATGAGTAATCCATTGTGTCTGACATCATACTGAGATCTGGAATGCTATTGTATTTTACTGTGAAATGCTTGACAATGCATTCACACTCAGAGGCCAAAGTTTCAAACTGCCCTTTGGTTTAACCCTATAGATGTGGTTTTGTAGAAAGACTCCGCAACTGCATGATTCAAGTTTATTGGACATTATTCTGCTCATAATTATGAGTGGTTTGTTCTCACCTACAACCATGGAATCTGTACAAATAGCTGCATCTGACCCAGTATCTAGATTACTGAGAGGAGCTGGAGGATGGGTGTCTGGAGGACGGTGTGTGACCACCACTGAGCACCATCACTACGCCTTCTTCTCACTTAATCCTCACACCAGCCCTGTTAGGCAGGTTCTAGCATGTCACCATTTCGTCGAGAGGGGAATTAAAGCCTTAGAAGGAAATCATTTCCCTCAATTTGTTCAGTTAATAAATGGGAGAGCTTGGATTCCAGTGCCCAAGGCCTTAAGTATGATGATATTTTACCTCCCAATTGGATGATTTTCAAGACCCTTAAGGCCCCAAAATTGCTATTATCACAAATAGGGAGAACACTTGCTTCTTGCTCTTTTAAAAACTATTGTCACATGTGGAGCCAAGAAATCATAACAAGGGTTCAGCTTATGCCGTGATTATGTCAAAAAGGAAATTCTATTATAGGTATATAGAGAACCGATATGCAAAGGAGATATGCAAATCCAGAGAAAATCGCCAAAACTACTATTGTTGTGCCAGAAGTTTGAAGGTTTTTTTGTTTTTCTTTTAAAACTCATCTAGAAATCGGGATGTGGAAAGTCA
This sequence comes from Halichoerus grypus, assembly GCF_964656455.1. Lineage (NCBI taxonomy): Eukaryota > Metazoa > Chordata > Mammalia > Carnivora > Phocidae > Halichoerus > Halichoerus grypus. The sequence goes on from NC_135722.1 coordinate 76,221,595, forward strand.
GAGTCACTTAAAAGCGATAAAAATATTGAAACAACCTATTAAGTTCATTTTGCTTAAGCATTCCTCAGGATGTCCACCATCTCGTCAACCCCATTATTCCCTTGGGAATGACTAGAGTATAGTCAAATTCCACCCCCATGTGAACCTGACCTGAAACTGTCAGAAGCACGAAATCCCTGGAAAGAGCTTTCAAATTACCACATTGCTGCACATGAGCCGAAAAATTTTAGTACATGGAAGAAAAATAAACATTCTAACTCTTTTCATAAAGCATGGCTTCTTGGATATGTTTTCTAAAAAGCAAATGATTAAAGCAAGAGACACATCAGTCTTTTCTCCCTAGTCCTTAGGTTGGCAATACTATGGAATCAGTAATTCTAAGATCCTTTCTCCTACATAACAGAAAGCACTGACCTAAAGAGTCTTGACTCTGGTTTGACTCTTTGGTCTGCCAAAGCCAATCCAGACCAAGCCACTACCCCTTTCCCACATGTGTGAAAAGAAGAAGTATCTCCAGCTCTTTGGATTCCACAGGGTTGTCGTAAGGATCAAACAAGAAATTGCTTTATAAACTATAACTTGCTGTGCAAATGCATGGAATGCTTAGGACACACATTTTTCAATATCATTTATGCAAATACAGATGAGTGCATTAACTATAGCCAGAAAAATAACAATAAAGAGCCTAGGAAGCAGGTAACAATAATAGGGGCTAACATTTATAGAATTCCAACTATGTCTAAGCACTAGGCTAGGCACTTCATATGTATTATCTCATTTAATTATCACGGTAACCCTTTATGAGTTATTATTTCATTTTTAATATAAGGACACTGTAGCTCAGAGATGTCAGGTAATTTGTTTGAGAGTTCACAGCAAGAGGAAGGTTAGAAACTCACATCCAGGTCTCAGTAGTTACCTACTGTGTTTCAATATGTTTATTTCTGTTGGCTAGGAGTTTGAGAAATCATATAAACCCACTTCTGGCATGCAGGAGAATGATAAACAAAACAAAAGAAGCTGAAGAGTGAGAAGAAATAGAAGAAGCTAGACAGTCACAACACACTTTAATTCTTCTTTAGAAAGCCATCAGAAATCTTTATTATCTAAGATAGTTCTGCAAAGTGTCTTATAAAATCCAATTGTGATTTCTGGACTATTTCCAACCTTGAATGTTGGTCATCCCTGAGGTAGGAACACACAACTTGCAAGATTCCTCCCATGGGGATGGCAACAGTAGTAGACAGCTAGACTGTGGAAGTTGGACAGGACTCTCATGGCTGAGTCCAGCAAAGACATCTCTTCTTGATTTTCCAGGTACCATGCTAGAGCGCAAAATACAGTCTTACATATAGAGATGGTGCTATAGGAAAATGCATGCCACCTTATACACAGCCCACTGACAAGCTTTTGGAATCCAACTTGCTTATAATAGGGGGACCACCTCTATGATGTGGAGTTTCACTTGAGCTGGGCAATTGAAAGTTGTCTACATTTGCTTTTCTAAATGATTTTCCCCAGATCCTTCTTATGCTTTTTATTAGGAGGCCTTTTTCCCCCCCATTGGTATAGTATTTGATTTTAAGAACAAAGGTACCCTTCTTTGCCAGTATAGTATTATAACCATCAAAAGAAGGCTCAGACACCAGATAAAGGCCTGTGTAACTCGAATGAGGGAATGGCCTATATTTTCAACCAAGTTCATCATCTCACAAATGAAAAGTTCAAAGCAAAAGATAGGCTGTTTTAGGCCAAGTCCTCCAGGGTATTTTCTTGTTCAATTACCCAATGAGAATCCAGAAATGTGGGTTTTTGTGCATGAGAAGTGATTGCAATTCAACATTAGGACCTTAAAACATCACTGGATTCATCTTTAAAACTGATTTATTAGAGAATGCACTGACAATGGCAGGCCCTGAGAGCTCGCCCCAGAAGATAGCCAATATGTGTTTCAGCATGTAGTCACCCTTCAAGCTAAGGAGGCTCATTTGAACAATAGTTCCTAAACTACACGCTAAAATGAATTTCCCTATAGGAGATCATCAGGGAGAGAGCCGAAAGTAATACTTGGGCCATCCACATCTGTTTTTATTGTAGTAAAATATATAACATAAATTTACCATTTTAACCATTTTTAAATGTTCAGCTCTGTGACATTAAGTATGTTCACATTTCTGTGTAACTACCACCACCATCCATCTCCAGTTAGGCCAAACTGCAAAAATAAGCCTTTGGGCACTTCCCTATCAGGAGTTAATTTTACCTAGTTGACCACTATACTGTGGCACAGAAATAAACAGCTTTGTCGTACTGGAATCTGAACTAGTCCATCCTCTTATTAAATATTATGCTGGTTCTACAAAGCCCTAGCTCTTCTTTCATTGGAAGAGCAACTAGATGCTTCATTTCCCCCTAAGAGTTACAGAGGTCGCAATGGACAAAGTAGTAATTTTTTTTTAAAAGATTGATTTATTTGTTTTAGAGAAAGAGAGAGAGAGAGCACTAGCAGGAGGGGCAGGTGGAGAAGGAGAGAGAATCTCAAGCAGATTCCACGCTGAGTGGGGAGCCCGACGCGGGGCTCGATCTCACGATCCTGAGATCATGACCTGAGCCGAAACCAAGAGTCAGGAGCTTACCGACTGCGCCACCTAGGCGCCCCCAAAGTCATAATTTTTAAGATAGTAAGTGCTTGGATGTGTTAGCACTTTGCTGAATATTTTACATGAATCAACTCAGTAGGCGTTGCAACACCTAATCATCGTTATTATCCCTATTTTACATGTGAGGGAAACTGAGATCCAGAGGCTAGATAAACCCTCATGGTCCCACAGCTCGCAAGGCTCTGCAGAGCTAGGATTCATACCCCAGCCCATCGGACTCCTGAAAGCAACAATCTAACTCTAAGTGGTTCACAAGGCAGATTTCCTGCAGCATCAGTGTCCCCCGGGAAGCCTGTCACAAATGCAAATCCTCAGGCCCCACCCAGACATGCTGAATCACAGACTCAGGATGGAGGGGGACAGCGCTCAGTGGGCTAGCAAGCCTCCCAGGGGATTTGGAGGGCTCACTAAAGTTTAAGAACCATTGCTCTAACCACTGCCTCATTGCATTTCCCTTTTTTTCAAGCTTCTTTCCTCATCTGTCAAGTGCTGCCCAATGCTCTGTGGCACGAAGTCTCTGTTTCATTGCCCCACCTAGGCCTAGCCTCTCAGAAATTGCCCCATTCTTCAAACTGACTTCTCTCCTTCCTCTTTTCAAGTCTGTCTTCCTCCCAATAAAGACTCCTCTCTCCTGCCGATGGTTTCTGCTACTGTTTAATTGAAAAGCAACCCTAACAGATCCTATTAGGCTTTGGTGCATTCATTCATTCAATAAATATTTACAGAGCCCCATCCTGTCTCAGGTGTTCTTAGGAAGTGATCTAGATGTTTGGGATAGATTCGTGAATAAAAGACAGTAAAATAGCTGGCCTCATGCAGGCCCTCATACGTTATGGAAAAGGCAGGTATTTGGGCCCTATGCCAGAAATGTCGATTTTCAAGGTCTGAGACAGGACCCTTGGACCCGCAGTTCATGAAACACTCCAGGTGATTCTGCTGCCTGAGCCAGGCGATCTGTATACCCTGAAAACATGCTCTGAAGTCCTCTGATTAGGAGCACACAGCAATTCACCCAGGTTTTCTTTTTTTTCTTTTAACTTGCTTGTTTTCTTCCCACAGTGGGGTCTTTGGGGGCAGGTGTGAGATACAAAAAGCAAAGGAAAAAACTTGAGGCAAACTGAAGCAGAACTTTATGAAGAAAGGACACTTTCTAAGGTCTTCTGGGACCAGTTCTGCAGAGGAGATCTTGCTCAGCTTTGCCCTAGCTGACGAGCTTTAAAGATGAAAATGAATGCCACAGAAGGGCACGGAGTCAAAGGTGACCTCGTACCCCACCCAGCCACAGAGCTGCTGGCTAGAGCGTGTGACCCGCTAGGCCCCAAAACGGAGTCTTTCTGGATCACTTCAAAGACAACACCTTTAACTCTGAGTGGTAGTTTGGAATCATTTTTATGTCATCTTGCTATCCCCCCTCATGTCATCTTGCTATCCCCCCTCTTTCCTCATAAAAGCAAGACCAGTTTGTGTAACATTTCCTCATACCACAGATTTTTTCCTGAAGCCTCACCCACCCCCAGACAATGACAGCCTCCTTCCCGTGGGCTGGTGACCAGAGCCGTATCTAAGAGGCATACTGAGCATTCCGCACAGGGTACTGTCACCGTCTTCTCTTTGTTTCAACTCCTGCTACGATAACCTAAGCCACAGGCAAACAGGGCAGCGGGGCAGATGATTTCAACCTTTTCCTCCCTTTTCCAAGATGCCTCCCAAATTCTTGCCCCGTGTCAACTTTTCATTATTCTGTCGAGAAGATAACGGAGACCCATTTTGTACCCAGAATAAATATTTGGCACGGTATGGTCCACAAGGGGAAGTTGCCAGAGGAGTGGCCAGGGCAGGCATGGTTCCATCCCAGCCCCCCGACGTCCAGACTAGAGGCCAGAGGACAAACCAAGTCAGCAATCTGAGCTGGAAGCAGGTGTCACAGCAACCAGGGAGAAACTGGGTTCTTATTCATAACTGAAAGGACCAAACATGTGTCCTACTTAAAACAACAGGTGCCAATTCTAGAAGTTCTATCAGAGTACATAGGGGGCACTAGGAAGCTTCCAAAATATATGGTATGGGGTCCCTAACCTATTTTCGACAACCTGGGCCACCTTCCTCAGTCCTACCAGGTATATTATAAAGGACATTCTCAACCAGACAGGTTTGGCCCCCCCCCCCCAGGGAAAACTGGCAACATCCGACCCTGGTCATGGCCTGGTGCCGTATGTATAGAAGGTGCTGAATAAACATTTATTGAAAGGATAAGGGGTGAAATGGTACCAAGGGATGTTCTTGGAAAAACGTGGTTGCCCTTGTTACAAAATGCAAAGATTGGAAATGATATCCCCAAACACTCCCTGAGTAACCCATTATGATTATTTATGTATTTATATATTTCATCTAATATATATATGTTTATATGAATATATTCATGTTTCATCTAATTTAATTCACACTTATATTTTCATTCAGCCTACTACCTCTTGGGATTAGATTTCCCACAAGCTTACTATTTATTGTATAAAGTAGAACTACCTTTTATTTGTCATGGTCAAATCAAACTTCAAATTTAAACTAGGCCTTGTACCTAGGATCTTGTGAATGGCTTCCATGCTTCTAGTTCTTTCATATACCCTTTTAAGATTTTGTTCCTTTGAAATCACAAAGTTTTAGAGTGCCTGGGTGGCTCAGTTGGTTAAGCATCTGGCTTTGGCTCAGGTCATGATCCCAGGGTCCTGGGATCAAGCCCCGTGTCGGGCTCCCTGCTCAGCGGGGAGCCTGCTTCTCCCTCTCCCTACACCGCCCCCCCACCCTGCTCGTGCTGTCTCTCTCTCACACAAATAAATAAAATCTTAAAAAAAAAAAAACAAATAAAAAAGTTTTAATGTTTTTAGTTTATCTTCATGTAGACATTCACTCACCTACTCTGACAGGTCAGAATGACTCACTCTCTTCCTTCCTGGTACCCAGGAGGCCCAAGAAAGAAGAGAGCAATCTGACACGTTCCTAAGGACATCTGGCGTAAAGCCTCCCTGTCACCCTGAGCTGGGCTGTGCATCTTGTCCTAAGTGTCAGCATGCACTATGGGGCCGGCTGTGAGAAAATCTATGGTCCTGTTGATGCAAACTTTAGTTTCATACAACCCAGCTCCAGAACTCCTTTCCTCCCCATCGTCAGATCATCAGTTACATATGTTAGCCGTGAAGGCAGCTGAAAGCACCCGTAAACTGTGAGGTACCAGTGTTCTAGCACATGGACCCAGCCTGGCTCTCACCCGGGCAAGAGAAGGCCTGGAAAACAGAATGAAAGGATCTCTGGTTCCTTGAATTTCAGTTTGGGTGAGTGAGTCTCCAGTTGCACACTCCTGCAATTTCCTTCCATGTCATGTTCTAGAAGGATGAATTTGTTTGGAAAATAAGCAGGTATTCCTGACACTTCTTCTTCATACCCTATCCTGTGGAACACAGGAAGTCACGGTACTTGTTCACTCAACAAATGAGCAACCGGTATGCGCAAACGCTGGGCTGGGTACCGTGGGTACTCTGGTGAGGAAGAGAGCAAAATGGATTTCTGTTCTAAAGAGGGGGAGGGACCAAGATGGGCAAAAAATAGGTAAATAAATAAAGGCAGGGCAAATTGTAGTAAGTGTAAAGAAAACAATAAGAGAAACCTCTTTAGAAGAGGCAGTTAGTCAGGCTGTCATTTAAGCTGAGATGTAAAAATTAAGCAGGAGCCTGCCAGGTGACGAGTTAGAGAAGTAACATGAGACAGGGCTCTTCGGGAGGAAAGATCTTGATTCATGCAGGGACCTGGGTGCTCCACACGGGGCTGGAGTAGAGTAGGCAAGGGCATGGTGGCTTGAAACGCGGAACAGGACACAGTCTGTGAAGGAAGGACTTACAGACATGAATGAGTTCGGATTCTAAACACAATGGGAGGCCACTTCAGTTTTAAGCAGGGGTATGATGTGAACAACTTTATATAGTAAGAAGGCAACATTCGCTGTTCTACTTGGCATGTACTAAATGGGAGCCAGGGTAGGCGGCTGTTGCGTCAGTCGAGGGGCGAGGGGGTACTGACCTGGGCCAAGGTAGTGATCAGACAGGGGATTCAAGCTACGTCTTGAGATGGAATTAAAAATGAATCCAACAGACACAGAAGGTCAGTTAGACAACCCTCTTCTGCTGGGGCTCCAAGCCCCCTGCACCCCGGTGGGCAGTCACCATCATTTCCGAGGTAAGCCCTCAGTGTCTCGGCATTCATTATCTTCCCAAGCCCTCTGGTTCTACTTGTCCTTCTGCCTCAGGCCTGCATTCCACACATATTCCTGGGTGTCCTGTTCCTGCTTGCGCTCTGATATGGTGCCTGTGGAAAGGAGCAAACTATTCCAGCCAGGTCGCACATGAAGTCGGCAGATTTACCACAGAATGGAAGGTGCATCCTGACAAAGCTCTGCTTTTGTGCCTTCTAGAGCACCCAGAAGTCACGTGGGAGTACCCTGAGAGTTCTGAAACACCTACGGTTCAGTATCTTCAAAGCTCAAAGGTTGTGTTTCCTATCTGACCTCCACAAATGTCTAAAATGTTTAAGCCAAGATGATTTCAAAACTTTCCAAGACTTGGAGTTACCCCCAAGTCTGTGTCTCCAAATGTGGCCTGAGGATCTTCTATAGAAATCCCCAAACTCCAGAGCTCCTGAATTTCTGCCAGGGGAGCCCAGCAATTTAGCACACTCCCCAGTGACTACTATAAACAGTAATGTTTGAGAACCAAAGCCCCAGAAGCTGCAAATATCTTCTCTTAATAAAAACAATGTGATGTGTTAACTTGATTAAGGTAGAAAATTGTTAAAGAGTTCAGAGAGGAAAAGAAATGTTTCCTGGGACCTTCTTTTTTTGCTTGTTTTTTTATTGTTCTAAGTGCTATGTGCTTCTCACGGGCTGGTATATCATTCCATCCTCTCTATGAACGGGCCTAGATCGGTTTAAAAAAATACCATCCGTCGAGGTCACAGAGCCAACAACGTTACGGCCAGGATTCAAACTCAGGATTGCTCGTCTTCAAAGCATCTGTGCCTTCCTCCCCAGCCCTCCTCCACCCTTGTGTCCTTAGAATGCTTTTCCTCTTAACTAATTCAGAGCCCATGGCTCCCTGGAAATTGGTCACATTTGTTCATTTCTTCCAATGAGTCGAGGGATTATATGTCAGCCATGCACACACTTCCTGCCCAATGGAGGCAAAGGGAAATTAGGAGGAGATATATATACATAAACATATCATATATTTATATATATATATACACACATACATAAACATATCATGTTTTTATATGTGTGTATATACATATATACACACATATATATGTGTGTATATATATATAATCTAAAATGCACAGAGCTCCAAACTACCAGGTATCTCTAAAAATATACTGCCCCACCCCCCACCAAAACATACCCCTGGCTCAGTTTGTATATTCTTTCTGGGGCTGGTGGTACGAGCGTCCCTACGCCGTCACCACCAATTTCTGTAATGGTACCACTCCAGGAAGGAAGATGAGAGAGGAGCCGAGAGCGGGGCCACAGGCTTCCCGGCCTCGGGAAGGCAGGCACCCCCTTGGCAGGAAGCAGCTGCCTGCTCAGTGCTGGGCCGAGGAAAATCATGGGCCTTTCTGGCTCAGGTGCCTGGGGCTGACCGATGAAGGCAGAAACCCCAGAGCGCGTGTGTCTTTCCTCTCCAGACCCCTCTCCGACAGAGGACTTAGCAAAATACTGCAACAGGAACAGCATTAGTAGGAAACCACCAGGTAGATATTGAAAGCACTTTTACATATCTGTCTCGGATGGTTTAGTTTGAGTTGAACGAGAGGTCATTTCCGGTAGCATCTCTGGTAAGGGCCAGTCAGATGCCGTCAGAAATGAAGAAAAGGCAGGTAAAACTGAGTGGTATCTATGTAGCAAATCCTATGGTAAGTGCTTTCAGTCGTTTACTGCTTACGACTTCAAGATACGTGCTCCTGTTCGCACCGTTGTACAGAGACTCCGAGGATTCACACAAGAGGCCCAGGTAACACAGTGAGAAAGCAGGAGGGTTCTGACTCAAATCCAGGAGGGTCGACTCCCAAACCTTAATTCTTAAGTAATGGACTTTACTTCCCTTAATTCTTATGTAATGGACTTTACTTCCTCACTTAGCTATCAAAGACAGAGAAGTAATCATTTAAGACAGTTAACAGAAGAATGTAATCACTGGAGAGATTGTATTGTTACTAGTCTTTTAAAAAGCCTCCCCTTATTCTTGCAGATAAGGAAAATAGCCCTCCCGGTTTCCTGCTGAAGTTGGTCAAATGCAAGCCAACGTGAAACAATGGTTTGAGGTCCATGTACTTACCCTAATCACGTGGGCCCCCTGACCCACGGCATTTGTTACATGAAAAGCAAACTATACAACAGAATATAAGACTCATGAGGGTGAGGATCCTTGTTTTACTCCCCGATGTATCCTAAGTGCCTGGAACAGTGCCTGGTACGTAGCTGACAATAAATACATGTGAAATGAATGGATGGCCTAATTTTAGAATAGTCAGTGGTATAACCTTCCGCAAAATCACAGTAGGGGACATAGTAACCTGGGCTACTGGCCAGTGTTTATACATTAATATGTTCAATAGCCTCCAAGATGGCCCCCAATGATACCTACTCCCTGGTGTTCATATCCTTGTTCTTACCCCTCCCACACTGTGTCAGGATTGGCCTATGAAGTCAACAGAGTATGGCAGAAGCAAAGGTTTGTTGTTTCTGAGACTGGGTTGTGAAAGACTGTGGCTTATGTATTGGTTCTCACTCTCTTGGATCACTGTCTCTGGAGGAATCCAGCTGCTGTGACCTGAGAATACATAGGCAGCCTAAGGACAGGCCAAAGTGGCAAGGAACTAAGCCTCTGGCCAACAGCCAACCGACTGCTGCCAACAACCATGTCAATGAACTCAGAAGCAGATCCTCCATCCCTACTCAAGTCTTGAAGTGACCGCAGCCCCAGCCAATGACTGAGTGCAATCTCCTGAGAGACCTTTCTGAATTCCCCACCCTTAAAAACTGTGAGATAAGAAAAATTTACGGTTTTCAGTGCTATGTTTTGGAGTAATTTGTTATGCATCAACAGATAATACAATTACCATCCAACTTTTGAACAAAAACCGTAATAAGAATTTTTACAGGAAATTCTAAGAGCTCAAGTCTGCAAATTCTTCTCCCTCCTGAAAGTTCTGAAAACATAAATACGTGTTCTTTCTTCTGATGCACTATGGCCCCTTTTCTTTGCTACTCACTGAACAGTCACACACACATGTAACTACAGGAGGGCACAGATGCAGAATTATAGTTCTGTTTATTCTGAAAAAGGTCCAGGGTAGGGAATAGTATCCACCCCCCCCAAGGGAGGGAAGAAATATTCTTACGATTTTTTTAGAAAAAAAAAAATCTTCCTGCTGACATGAAATTAATTTTGATTCTATTTTAAATTTTTAGGAACTCACATTCAATAGTGGAGGAAATATAACCCATAAAACAAAACAATTAGGTATGTTTCGGATTGAATAAGCACCACGAAGTCAATGAGCGTATAACAACTCATACATAGAAGGCCAGCCCTGAGACAGAACCAGCTGAGATTTTTCCGAATACGGCCAAGTGCCCAGAGTGGTACCTCACTCAAAAGGAACATTCATCAGGAAGAATTACCAGCTCATCCCACAGAAGCCACAGGGAGCTTTCGGAATGGCCTAGGGAGATAAGAGACATGCAAACTAGGCAAGATGATTTCACAGCATGATGCTTTTCCATCAAATGGCTGTTGTAAGTTAGGTTGTATCTATGGAATACCTGCAGCTCAACAAGGGGGGAGATGAAATGAAATGGAATTAACTCGTTGTCATACCTGATTGGCAAATGTCACCGGTCAATTAATGCCCCACTACAAAACTAACAATGAGGTACAATCAAGGGTCTGATGACATACCAGGAGGCTGAGAGAAGGGAGTCATTATGGAGGGTACTACTTAGAGAATCACCAAAGCCCCAAAGCAGCTCTGTTCAGCTGACCGAACAGTGGAACTTTTAGAATCTTAAATCACAAGAGGAAGATGTCAAAGTTCAACCCCTCCTTTTGAACATTTAAATTCTTGAAACTCCTGTAGGGCACCATCTCCTCAAAAGGTTAATATGTATTTTGTGGCACTTGTCTAAATTCCTCCCAGAGATAAAAGAAATAGACATATTTGTGATAGTCTTCCCTTCACCAAATTTCTGAATATATCTCTGTATTTACAAGCCAGTGAGAGTTTGGGATATTATTTACTTTCTCCTAATGGAACTAGTAAAGTCTCCAGAATGAAGAGTGCCCAGGAGATGTGTCTATAGAACACTTTTATTCTAAATACAGAAGACTTTTAGGGCATAAACAATTTCCTCAGCATACTGGACTGCTTCTCTTTGAGCTGTTCTGGTCAATCATGTGTGTAGAAGCCATCGTTCCCTCCATGCGTGTTTGATGGGCATCTATCAAAGTAAAATGACCTAGCAGTTCCATTTCTTCTCCGCCTCAATTACCAGTATGACTGGACCATCAAATTAAGCAACTAAATGCCAAATTTTCTTTTTTTAGATCATGCATAGTTTTGAGTTAGATGAGTGGAAAAACAGTCCTGAGGTCTGAGCTTTTTTTTTTTTTTAATAACAACTTTTCAACAGTTAAACTGCTCTTGGTAAATATGAGTAAAGAAAGTGAGCCCCAGTCCCAGCACATGTTTACAACTAAGTTAAAGGCTCTTAAAAATAGGGTGTTTGATGGTCCACTGCCAAAATATGAGCTCTAGCAGCCTGGAGTGCACAGCTAATAATAAAGAGTCAGTGTTGCTATGAAAATCCCCCCGACGAAGCTCCAATTCAGCTTTATCCTTTTCACCAAAAGGTTCCCCACAATGACACGGAGACATAAATTTGGAGTTCGAGGTCAAGGTGGGAGGGGAGGAAGCCTCAAAATGGTAGGAGGTCGCTGAAAAACAAAGTAACAAATCGCTGGACTGGGCTCAAAACTAAAGTGCAAAACAGAACAAAAAGAGTTCAGCTGCTGCTAGAGGACCGCTTGCCTTTGAGAAAAAAGGAAAATGCTTAGATAGCTAACAAAATAAGTAACAGAAGTCCAAGGTGAAGGAAATATGTTAGGCATGAAGAAAGCTACCTGTGCTTTCTGTTCAGATTCCTGAAACCAGAATGAACGGATACACAAAGAAAGGAAACACTTGGATCTCCTAGAACTGGTTGCTCTGTGTAGAGTGAAGAATTGCACTAGGCCTAGTTTCAGTGGATTCTTCGCCCTGCCACCACAAGCCTCACCGTCAGGTTCTTTGGCCCTTGAGTGTTTGGAGAACCTGACAACTATGGTATTTGTCCACACTGCCCATGCATATATGCCAGCACACAAAACTTGGCATTTAACTCAGAGAACTGACATACTCAGGATGCTCTATCACTTACCTTCTAGGGTAAAAGGAAGCTATTGATGAGAAAGTACTTTCCAGGAGAGCATAGAACTTGTCTTAATTGCTACTCTATTTTGGCACCTAAAATGGGGCTGGGACATCATACCTCAACACATATTTGCTAAATTTTTTTTCGAAGGCAGCTATCACAGAATTTGACTCCCAAAAGAAAGTTCTGGTGATCTCACATTTGGGGCATCATTTTCCCATTTCTACACTGTTTCTGTCTCTGCTTCTACCAAAAAATGGACTTCCCTCAGAATACTGATCATAAGTTTCCACAGAAGAAGGGCTTAGGGGCAATCTGGGTGCAAGTTAGGGAGGGAATGAAGCTGACTTTGCACTTCACTTTACAAAATACTGAAAAAAAAAATTCAGTCACCTTCTCCCTGAGCTCTCAGAACAGAGGTTATAATGTCTTCAAGGAATGTACCGTCTTTAAGGCACTTACAACCTAAAGCTACAATGTATTTAACTTATTCAAAACTAACTTCATAAAGTGGTGTCATCAGATCTTGGTGTATTCCTTCATGGAATGAGTTAACATTTCACCAGGAATCTCTCTTCAAGATCCCCCAGATTTGGATTCCTGGTCCTGAAGAATCCATTCCAGGGGCTTGTCAGCCATGTTGCCTTCTCTCTGCCCAGAGCAGATATCAATAATGAATCACCATGGCCCTCTTCCCACCAAGCTTGGATATCACCTTAGAACCCTCCTCACAGCCCTCCAGGGGGTTACTACCAACCTCCCTTGGCGTGCAAGTCAAAACCTATTTGTCACTCACAGACCCTACATGTTCCAGTGTGTTCCACCTCTTGAAAACCAGGAGGCTGGAAACGGTCTCAAAGAGGAATCTGTAGCCCCTAGGCATTCACTCTGAATTTCATCTGCACCTCAGACAATGAGTTAGCTCTAATCACTACTGACTTTCAAATGCCTTGTTGCACTTGGGGTTCCAAACCCAGGCCTGAGTCATGTGTGAGCTGAAGTCTGATATTACCTGTGTCATGACCTTCTCCTATATGCAGTAGGAAACTAAACATACTAAACACATGGGCAGTGGCATCATCCTGCTTTGTTCAAATCCTGACTCCACCACTCGTGGCTGAGTGACCTGGGCATGTGCCTTCCTCATCTGTCAAATGGAAATAAGATTGTACCTACTTCATCATGTGATTATGAGGACACTTGAGTTCATATTCTAAAAACGCTTAGAAGAGTCCCTGACATGTTAAACACTTAATGACTGTGATTTAAAAACAAAACAAACACTGAACCAAAAGGCTCTCTTGAAGAGCAGCGTCTCACTTCAGGTGAATGGTACGTTTAGTCACAGAAATAGAAAGGATTGGAGTCCTTCAAAACTTCATGCTCCCCACAGTTTAATTTCAACAAACATTTACTTACTAGGTATCTGGCACTGTTGCAAGCCCTAGAAATACAAAGATAAATAAGATATATTCCACTTTGAAGCAAAATCCCATCAATTACGAACTCCTGCATTTTCTCCGGGTAATGAGAAAACCCCCATCAGCATGAAAAACAGATTCAACTTGGATCTGAATGGATTCAAAAATCACTTTTCAGCAAAGAGCTGCAGTTCTCTCCCTTAAGTTCCATCTAAGATACTCATTCCAAAATAAGCAAGAGCACTGAGAAAAACTTAGACCAATCTCGGTTACAGAGGCAAAGCTGCTTCTTTGATTCCAGATCAAGTTTCTATTCATAACAACCTTGGAGCCCTCTCTCCCAAGATCTATGAGTTGGCTCACTAGATCCACAAGAAATACGGGTAGCAAATTGTGGGCTTTCCTAAATTAAAAAAAGCTTTCTTGCCTTGCCTTGTATTCATTTTTACAAATTAATAAATTTTTAAAAAGAAAAAAACCCCAAAAACAAGACTCCCTTTTTTCAGCCTCCCTTATTCTAGATTTGATGTGCCCCGGGTGCTTGACATCCTCATTCCATTCATGATTGACATTCTTTCTGGGAGAGTCATGGCTTCAAATCATGTGTGGGTATGCTCCTGGAAGCGCAAGACATTCAGTGCCCTCACCGTAGATGCAAATTCAGTGATGTATTTGGGGCTCAGCTCCTCCACTCCGTCAGCTGTGCGCCCTGCACAGACAGGCCCAGGGGTCAGGAGGGTGCATCTCTGCTCACCAGCGGAGTTAGTGTGGGCCAGTTTGAGTTCCTTTACCAGTCTCTAAAATGGAAATAATAATGCCCCAGAGAACAAACTGAGATGATGAGTGCGTCCATACTTTGTAAACTGCAAATTTGTTATTCAAAAGTAAGATATTATTAGCATTTCTCAACTTCTCCGAGTCTGTTTCCCATATGTAAAATTTTAAAAAGCTACACTTGCCGGGCGCCTGGGTGGCTCAGTCGTTAAGCGTCTGCCTTCGGCTCAGGTCATGATCCCAGAGTCGTGGGATCGAGTCCCACATCGGGCTCCCTGCTCGGCGGGAAGCCTGCTTCTCCCTCTCCCACTCCCCCTGCTTGTGTTCCTGCTCTCGTTATCTCTGTCTCTGTCAAATAAATAAATAAAATCTTTAAAAAAAAAAAAAAAAGCTACACTTGCCTTATTTATGTTTTTAGCGTGGGGAAGGCAGAGGGAGAGGGAGAGAGAGAACCCTAAGCAGGCTCCCCACCCAGCGCTGAGCCCAACAGGGGGCTCGATCTCACGACCCTGAGATCATGACCTAAGCCGAAATCAAGAATCGGACGCTTAACCGACAGAACCACACAGGCACCCTGTCCACTTGCCTTATTTATAGCATAGGGTTTCCGTGCAGGCAATATGGGTTGCGTACATGTAAGAGGGTATTATGACGATGACTGCAAATTACACTTACTGCTTTGGCCTGCCCCCGGGAGAACCTACTGTCCTCTACCTCCTTTTGGTCCTGATGCTAATTTCCTATTTGTTTTCTATTGCAAAGGAGGGGCAGTATTCTTCTTTTCCCCCAAGGTTGCCTTTCCGTAGTTTCTCTTTAATTCTCAAATCTCAGTGACTTCTAACGAAACGATCACAACAGCTCCAAAGCACAGACGATGCTGACATGACCACCTTCCTCCCCAGGAGCATCGGAACCGCATTTTGCACAGACTGGCCGGAGCGGACCACAGTGCAGGCAGCTGTCCAGGCACCAGCAAAGGAGCCCATCTCCTATTCTGAGGGTAGCTGTTTGTTTATGCTTATCACTTTCTACTTCCTGAAGTGTTTCCCAGATTTGCTTCCGTTTAATTAATCCAAATCAATCTCCAATCAGCTGCTTGAAGGAAAAAAGAGCTGTGCGCTGTATCATTAGTTAAATTTATCTCATTCCTTTGTTTTACGCTCTGTCCTCCCCCGCCCGCCATGAAAATGTAAACTCCATCAAATAAGAACTTTGTCTCTCTGTCTCTCCTGTGCGGCGCAAGGGACTAACGCAGGACCCAGCATACAGCAGTCGCTCGGTATATGTAACTTCTCCATCACCCTTGTCCTTGTACCAATGTTTTCTACCTAGGAGAGGCTGGGCTTTGGAATTTCAATCTGGGAAAAATCTTAAATGATCATCACACTCTTGTGTCTTTCAAATGGCTGTAGCACTAGAACCATGTTTTTAATCACATTAAAGCATATCTATACCTATACCCATAAATATGGCTCTCTCTATATATATACTTCAGTGTGATTAAAAACGTGCTGTTTTATATGTATAAAATGCATAGTCCAACAGGAGGTGGGGACTTCGGAGGCCCACCACGCATTCTTCGTTCTCTCTTTCATACCTCCGTTCCTGAAAGACTCATAAGACATCTCTAGTTTCGGGCACCGGGTGGCTCAGTCAGTTAAGCGTCTGCCTTTGGCTCATGTCATGATCCCAGAGTCCTGGGATGGAGCCCCGCATCGGGCTCCCTACTCGGTGGAGAGCCTGCTTCTCTCTCTGCCCCTCACCCCACTCATGCTCGCTCTCTCTTTCTCTCAAACAAAATCTTAAAAAAAAAAAAAAAAGAAAAGAAAGAAAGAAAGACATCTCTAGTTTCAAAGCCATTGATATGATCATTCATTCAACAAATATTTACTGTGGATCCAAAATGCTCCAGGAACTGCTAAGGGCTGGGGCACATGTAGTGAACAAGACTGACAAGCTTCCTGGTCTCACAGAGCTTGCGTTCCAGTGGGGAAAGATAGGAAATGCACCAGCAAACAAGGAGTGACATAAATTCAGATGGTGAGAAAAGTTATGAAGACAACACCTCTGTAGTGATAGGGGAGGAGGAGAGAGAAAGAGAGATCAACCGTGTGTATACGTGAGTTAGGATAGCCAGGAAGGTCTCTCCAAGCAGGTGATATTTGAGCTGAATCCTGTATGACAAGAACAGTCCAACCAAGCAAAGTGCTGTGGAATCCAACATTTCTGGGTTGCAGATGGGGAAACTAAGCAGCAAAGGAGGGGTGACTGGCCACAAGGTCATTCTTTTAGCTAGCAGTAAAACTTGGACCAGAATGGAGGTGCCTTGTCACTCTACACTTAGCGCTGTGATACAATGTTCTCTTTCTTAGTTTCTGCAACTTGGCATACTCTTGTCTTCTGGAGCAATTTCCTTTAAAACTGATCTTCTTTCCCATACTTTTTAATGTGTTTCTTCATTCTGTGTTCTTGGTAAGTCACCCACTAACCAATTTGTGTCCATATACTAAAAATAATCATGGTAAAAAAGGGTGTGTGTGTGGGGGGGGGTGTGTGCATATGCACGTGTGTGATGGGGACCTGGGGTACGTTTTCTAAGCAAAAGTAAGACTCGATCTATTGGAAAAAAGGCAACTTGACTTCCTTATCTTAGTATTTTTAAAAAGAAAAAGCAATGTTGCATAGCATAATACCAAGACATTTTCATCTAAAAAAAAAAATCTTAGAAGAAAAGCTAAGGAGTTTAAAAGTTACTAGACAAAATCACCATCTCTAAGGCTCTAATCTAACAGACAATGAAGCTGAGTGTGTCTACCCTTGGAAACAAAATGGAATGACAGCCACAACCAAATGACCCTCTTGGCTTCCTGCTAGTTTCATCTTGTTTTGTGAAAGAAAATGTACCGGACTGGCCTGGAGCCCAAGATGGGATCCACAGACCCCAAAGATTCTAGGAATCATAAAGATGCAATTTGCAGAGCTGTGCTCTAACTAAATCAAGAGACAGGGAGGGAGGGAATGATGCTATCAAAGAAATCCTCTAGATTTAATATTTGGTTGGGTACATTTTCCTCTGTTGATTTGTTTGGAGCAGATCCTGTGCATTCCTTTTTTTTCCAGTTCTATTAAATCCCTAAACAGATCTGAGTTTTAAGGGCTTAGGGCTGCCCTTGGGAAATAGGTGATTACACTCTCTGCTTAGGGTTTTAGTGATAAGAAGAAAAAAAAAGAGGCAGTGGATTGAATTCCCCTCCCCCAGACCAATTTCTCAGTGACTCTCTTTTGTGTTCCTCTTGAAAGCAGAAACATATTTTTAAAATGAAGTGGTGACACGTATAAAATCCCACCCATTAATCTGCACTTTTCAGTTGTGTGTATACGAGAGAGACAGACAGACTAGTCAATACCTAAGGAAGGCAGGCTCCGTAAGAGTCTTTTCCTTTGCATTTCACATTTTATATTTCATGAATTATTTCACAAGGGTACTCATTCGGGAATCTTCTTCACCCACAGAAATGTTCCAAGTGTAGCTGGGATAATCTAGGCAAACAAAAACAGTACTTCCTCTAAAAAGAAATTTAATGAATCAAACTCTAGGCCTACAACTGTTTTTCATACTGGAACCCTAAGCTCCAACAAATAGGGTCAGCGACGGAGTGATTTGTTCATGACTCCCAGGAAGAGTGTTAGGCAATTAATAGGGCTGTGCACTCGGCCTTTGCCACAGCTGGACCTTGCTCCCAAGATTACTTCAGACCCTCCTCACTAGTATTTCCTTTAAAAAAAACAAAACACCCTCCCCCTTGTCACCTTTCCTTCTTTCAGTTCTTCCTAACAGATACATTTAAAGGAGACACTGAAATGTGAAAAGCAAAAGTGAAATACCAGGGAACTTATTCAAAGTGTATCCACCCAAAAGGGGCCTCTGAGGTGATCCAAGCCACTCACCAGGTGTCCCGTATTGTTTTTCCAAGAAGGAAAGTGAGTACCAAGGAGGTAAAAGGGCTTGCTAAGTTACCTGACTAGTTAGTATCACTAGGACCTTCAACATCTAATTCCTAGGCCAGGACTCTCTGACCGTATCGCTGGTAAGTATAGTAAGTAGAATATAGTGCCACTCTACCATGTCCTCTTTGTTTATTCACTTATTGGGAAGTGTAAGGTGGGAAGAATGAGGGACTGGGAATAATGTGCTACAAAAAAAAAAAGAAAAGGTGAGTTCAGAAACACGGCTCTTCAAGATGGAACATGCTTACCTTTTCCCCTGCACGCTGTTGGAGCTAGCAAAGTCTTCTGTGACCTCGAAGATCGAATGCAATTACATTGCCCATCTATATTTGCTATGCTGTTTGACTCTCCCAAGGGCAGCATAGCAGTACAAGGGGGAGTGACATCTTTATGAGGTTAACCCTTTTCTATTTTAAGGGGAGACTACCGAAGGCAGATGTGTTCCCTAGAGCGTAATAAGAATGCTGGAAATTTGGTAGTTAGGAGGAATGACAGCACCAGGCCATCATCCAGGAGGGAAAAAATAAATTGCTGTTCGGAGGACCGGCAAGCTGGGAGAGCCTCTAAGGATGTTGATGCACATGAAGTGAGAGTGATAAAGATGACAAAGGGAGATGACAAAGGAAGGGGGGCTCAAATCAGAGCCCAGGGAGAAGGGACAAAGGAGCAAGCAAGGAAAGGAATGTTTGTGAAGCTCCCCCACGGGCCAGACCACACACTAGCTGCTCCCGCGTATTATCTCATTTAATCCTCGCAAGCTTTGGCACAGTTTCTACCACCATAAAAAGCAGAAAATGAGTCTCGGAGATGTTAAGTAACCAGCGCTGGGGAAGCCATCACCCCTGCTAAGGTTTCCCAGCTTGGATTCGCTTAACCTTTGCTAAGTTACAAACCACCCCAGACCACCCCAAAAACTTATTGCCTGCAAATCATGATGTGATGTTTCCCATGATTCTCTAGGTTGGCGGGATGGTTCCTCTGCTGACTTCACGGGGGCTCACTCACTCGTGTGGCTCACGGAGTTGGAGGATGGGCTGGCACGAGCTGGCCTCACTCTCGTGGTGGCAGCTGGAGCTGGTCAGTGACAGGGGTACCCTGGTCCTCTGCATGTGGACACTCATCCTCCAGCTGGCTACACCACCTCCTTTGTATGGTGGTCTCAGTGCTCCGAAGAGCTTCTTTTTCTTAACCACTTTATTGAGCTATGATTGACATATAAAAACCTGTTCGTATTTAATACATACAACTCTGTAACTCTGGGGATAAGTGTACATCCGTGAAACTACCACCATCACCAAGGCCATAACCACACCTATCACTTCTCAAAGTTTTCTCCTGCCCTAGTAAAAATAATTTTTACTATTATCTGTGGTAAGAACACTTAACATAAGACTTTCCCTCTTAACAAATATTAAGTCAAGGAGGGCTTCTTGGGACGCCTGGACTCAGTCAGTTAAGCGTCTGCCTTTGGCTCAGGTCATGATCCCAGGGTCCTGGGATTGAGCCCCACATCAGGCTCCCTGCTCAGTGGGGAGCCTGCTTCTCCCTCTGCCCCTCCCCCTGCTTGTGCTCTCTCTCTCTCTGACAAATAAGTATATAAAAATCTTTTAAATAAATAAATAAATCTTTTTTAAAAAGTCCTTAATAAAAGGACAACTCTTAATAACCCAGAATAGAAAACTTGGGTTCTAGTCCAGCCTCTACTACTCTTTTAAATGGGCTTTAATTTTTTCATCTGTCAGTAAAGAATTTGGTCTGTTTTCTAAGGGCTTATGCTACTCCATAAATTGATAGAATAGTGTCCTATTTTCAGATCAGTATGAACCAGCCCTCTTGGGGGCTGGGCAGGATGGAGATGAGAGATAACTAGAAATGAGACGGCTTGTATTTAACATACTCCCTTTCATTGCTGTGGGTACAGAATTTGGGAGGCAGTGAGTAAAGGAATTACTCCTTCCCATGGTTGGTTAAAATCTTCCATGATCTGGGTGCCGCTCTGACCATTTCCATTTATTCTATGCTAAGCCAGCGTGGGTCCCTCAGCATTATACCAAGGATTAGAGTACCAGTCCTTGCTCTACGGGCTTCTAGACCTGGTTAGGCGTAACAACTCCTATGCAACACACACTCACACCAGCTAAGCAGACAGGAGGTGAAAAGGCTCCTGAGCTGGTCTCTTCCTGAGGGAAATGCTTAGCTGGGAGCTCTCTCAGAAAGATATTGTTGCCTCGTCTATGGAAGATCAAGTTCCCAAGGAGAAAACTAATGTTTAATTTAGCACAAAGACAGTTCAGACTCTCTCTCTGGGGGACCGAGCCTGCAAACAGATCCACATGCAAAGAATCTAAGCGCGGAGAGCACAGTGCATGTAAATACTGTTATTTGCCCATTTTCATAGCCTTTCCTTCAGCAATTTGGGAGGGCCCAACTCTCTAGCCTTCTTTAAAACTTGTGGAGAATATGTGAACATCTCTTTTCATCCTCTCTATAAGGAAATGGAAGAGCTTTGAGTCTTTCACATCTGCCCCTTAGATACATGTAGAAAAGGGTGGAGCTGGCAGCCATAGCAAGCCCATTCCCTATGGTCAGCATCCCAACATCATACCTTCAATCAGAAAGTGTTGGCTTTTCTCCTCTGCCATCTTTTCCATAGGGTACCTTCCCTATGGCCCTGTGAACATGGACCAAATAGGGGGAAATGTATCCCACTGAAGCTTAGGACAAGTACATGATATGGAACACATCTGCGTTAAAAAGCAAGCAAGCAAGCAAGCAAATCTCAAAGGCCATCTGGAATCACAGCTCCTCATAAGGTTTCTGCTCACAATTTTTTTTTTTTTAATGAAAAGACTTTTGTCAAGTTTATAAACAGGCAAACTCATTTGTTGGGAAGCTAAGTTTACACATCAAGAGAAGACACTTTTGCCCACAGGGCAATTCTTATTTGCACTGGAAGGCCTAGCAAGCCTGGGAAGAGAGGTATGTGTCATTGGTTCTGCTTCTTTTAGTTTCTTTTCTGTGTCTAGCGAGCGTGCTTTTAAAACCATCTCCTTTCCATGCCAAAGGCCATGTCATGCTGTATATAACTCACCGGGAGTAAGGGAAGTGTGTAAATAGCAAGGCATTAAGCAGCTCAAGGGACTTGAAGATAGGTAATACAGAACACTTAGACAATGCGCTCTGAGAAGAGGCTGCTGGAGGGGAAGTGTATTACTTGTCTTCAAGTGTATGAAGGATTATTATTGCTTTATAGATGCTGACTCCTCCGAGCCTTCCTTGCTCTACCATTTTCCAGGGCTACTGACGTACGCTTGCCAGAGCTTCAGCCCCTCCAGGAGTGGATCAGCCTCACCTGTCCCCCTCACTACTCACCCCAACCCCGTCAGTCGGGCTCCACTCTGTCCCACACCTGACGCTGATACCCGTCTGCCGTCTGCTACCCCATCCCACATTTCCGCGGGCTCCCTCCTCCCAGGCCCTGCTGCTGTCCCGCACAAAGCTGACCCGGGGGCTCTCTCCTACCAACTCCTAACAGCACTCACATTTTGAGCACCTATTGCGTGTCTGGCACTGTGCCGAATGTCCTGTTAAAGAGCACTAGCTTTGTTTTTCAGATGAAGATACCGATGCCCAAGAAGAATAAAGTTATTTCTCCAAGCTCATAAAGCTAGTAGGTGTGAAGTGGGATCCGAATACAGGTCAAAATATAAAATCTGTGCACTAAATTCTTTCATTTACTATTTCTCTAAGCCTCGGTTTCCTTATTCATGAAGTGGGGCAAGTGTTGCTTACTCATCAGGGTGTTTTGTCTTTTTTTTAAGGTATTATATAAAAAAGTACCTGGGACATTCTAGGGCTCAATAAATATTTATTCCTTTTTTCTTCTGATTTTCTACATCAGTTTTGGTCCATTCCACCTAGTTAGTACTTGCACTGTTCCTTTATCGATGTGGTCTTGATCTGCCCAGCAGACTGGTAAGCGAGCAGGGACTTTGTCGTTAGCTGTATTTCTCCCTATTTTCCCACAGAGCCTGTTAGAGTGTGAGGGAAATTAGCATGAAAATGCAGAAGAAAGAATTTGGAATTGTTTTCATTAAACATGATCCAGCCTATGAACACATATAAGGGCCTGGATTAAAGAACAAGGAAGTAGTAGAATCCACTCAGGATAGCTTCATTGCCATGCATGGCAGAACGGATGATTTTTTAAAATTTCCACCCAGGCTTTCTGAGATTAAATAGCAGCGTGAAAAACAAACACACACAACAACAATTAAAAACAAGAACAGCTAATCACAGCTGCTTTTTTAGTCATATTTAATTATTATGTCTTAGAACATTTGAAAACCCATGTTTGTCTTGGTAACTTATAAAAGGTCTACAGGCGTAGGGAAGCCACACAATATTAAAGTTCAAGGTTCAGAACTCTAAGGTTTGAAAAACATCACCTAACAAGGACATCATTTCAAAGAACACAGATGCCTTCTGTAAACAAACACTGACCCAAACAAGCAAGGCATCTTGCTTGACATAACAGCCCTCGCTGTCGAAGCAAGCTCTCTGTCCATTTTTGATAAAGGATTGTGCCAACTTCTCTCTCCACTTGAACTCTTTTGCCTTTGTGAGATCTTATAATTATATTTACTTGAAAGAAGTAGTAGGAAGGTCCTGGAGAGATAAGAACTCTCCCTTTATTACTTTGTTCTGGAAAACAGAACAAAAATAGGTCAGGTCTTAAGGAAGTGATGGCTGCATATATAAATAATGTAAACACTCCTATCACTGTCCTGGGGAGGATATTTATCATGTAGACAGCTACAGACACCCAGATCTGCCCAATGAACTGTTTCTGTTCTCAAACCCCCACTTACAGCTCTCAGATTGTGAACTGTCAATTGGAAACTTGATTATCATCAGTTAAAAATAACCAGGGAACTCTGGCAATGATTTAACTTGTTTGACTTTCTTAAGCTAACAATTAACATTTTAGACTATTGTTGACAAAATATTTAACTTTCCCATGCCATTTGTGCAAACGACTTTTCTAATATTCCTTAGCCGCCCTGGTGGACACTGGTCCGGGCAGGGGCCTGTAAAGGACATGCGCGCAAAGACCCTAAACACTTTCACAACATTGCACATTTTAACTAAGAGTCCCTGGGACCTTCAGGAACACTTAAGCACACTGATACTCAGCCTTATCTTGGCAGGGCTAAATTTGAAATACCAATCCCTCTATTTACAATAAAAGCTATTTCACCATTTAAAACAGACAACTGAAAGCTCAAGTATACTTTAAATCCCTGGAAAAACTGGTATTATGATTCGTTGCTTAGTAGCTTATTATTAGCAATACTAGTAATAATGCCTTGCGTTTCTGCAGTGCTTTACTTTTCCCAACGCCTGGTCGGAAACACACATTCATTTGCTTCTCCCAACAAACTAGGACAGCAATACCGTTCTCTCTGTTTTACAGATGACTGCTAAGTAACTTGTCCTAGGTCACCCAGCTGGTTAGTGATCAAGCAGGCACAGAATCGAGGAGGCAGACTCCTTGTCTGATCTGCTTTCTTTCCTCCACACTACGTTAGAGAAAAGATAATCTCTAAAGCCAAAGATGACTTGGAACCACTGATCTATCCATCCTAGCAACACAGTCTATGCAACAGAAAAAAGAGCTTGTCTCAGGCAAAAGGGAAAGATTAATAATGAACTGCAGAAGCTCTAAACCTTACTGTTCCATGGACCAGCAATTATTCAGTTTCACAGTTCATTCAAAGATTCAAACATACTTCACCAGAAAATGATTTAGTGCCTAAAGCCTGCTCCAAGTGGTTAGAAATGCATATCTGCTCAAAGCCCTATAATCCAGGCCCTCTGAAAGGCCCTGTTCCTGTAGTCTCTGCAGCAATGGGGCTTCCCCTGAACTTGTACTTGAGCTAAACGAAGAAATTGGCTGAGTAAGGGCAGCAGAATTAGGCTCGCAATGTGGAGAGCATTAGAACTGGCTTGGAGGTTATTCTTGCATTATTCTTGAAACTTAGGCTATTGGGAAAAACTCAGACATTATATATTTCTTGCAGTACAACAGCCCTCAAGCCAACGCGATCCCACAGACCAGAAGTTCCCCTGCCATCCACGTTCAAATATTACTGACTCCATACTAGGCATTGTCCTAGCAACTCTGCAGCATACAGGGCTTTCATCTGAGGATGCAGTGCATATTTGATTTTAGATGATCAATATTCTCTCTCTCTCTCTGAAAGGACCTTTATGGCCACTTATGTCATACGGATTAACTATTAAAGTGCTACACTGAACACACCCAGACAGAAATAAATCTGGTTACGGACACAGCAATAAAATTAAGAAAGAATTTTGCCACTCATTCTGCACAAAGACCCCTTTAAATTAATAGTGTTTCTGAAAATAAGAGGAGCCCACGTGAAATAGGACCTGCAGACCTAATGGGCTTGATGAATCACTCCCCAGTGCCCAGGCCTCCCTTCAAACACAATGTTATCAGGTTAATACAGTACTTGCCTCACCATCTCTGAGTACCATGCTGAGTAACAAAGCTCCAAATTTAGAAGCTAAAATGGAGAAGGGAATTTCCAATAACCAAAAGGGGGGTTGGGGACCAACCTGTGCAATGCCACACGTTTCCAGTAAAAAGCAACCATCAGAAATACACTGTTCTTTTTATTCCTCACATGGCCCCTCTCATCATCACTGTGCTCAGAGAGGGGTCTCCTCCAAGGCAACGTTTTAGGAGGTGGCTGGTGGTTGGGAGGGAGAGCTCAGACTCTCCCTTAGAACCTGAGTGGTACAACAGCCACGTCTGGCTTCTGCAGCAGTAAGCCTTCAGTCGGGGGAGGCAGGACCCCGTCCTCTCCCTTACTCCCAGCATGGATGTCGCTATGGTAGTTACAATAACCACTGAGGTTGGTTGGTTTCATTTTGCATCCCAAAGCTCACCGCCCCCCCCAAAAGAGGCAGCCTCATTTTACTTCCATGTTGGAGAAAAGCAAAAATCAAAAGAACACGGCCGTAAGCAGACATGCCACCTTCCTTGCAGAGGCTGGGATAGGAGTGCCACCTCCAGTCTCCCAGGCACCCAGGACAGAGATCGGTCTTCTGCACTGAAGAAGGCTGGGCGCCTCGTTCCCTGTATCATCCCCAGAAACACTTACCAGGAGACTGCGAAGCACACAAAGCAGTATTATTGGGAGACTTGCAGACAGATTATAAATTTACTGGGGACAATCAAGGCATTTAGATACTTTTGGCTGCAGATGCCAGGGACACACA
Organism: Halichoerus grypus; assembly: GCF_964656455.1. Lineage (NCBI taxonomy): Eukaryota > Metazoa > Chordata > Mammalia > Carnivora > Phocidae > Halichoerus > Halichoerus grypus. Next base: position 76,247,280 of record NC_135722.1, read on the forward strand.
CATACATACAAACCTCATTCTTTGCTTCATTCGAGTGACTTCCCACGACCCCCACCCCCATTCACCTCAGCAGCTCCCTTTCACAAAACAAACTCCCACTGCTCTCCTAGGGAATTCCAGGGAGAGGTGGGGATGGAACAGGTGCTAGGGAAGGGAAATTAGGCCTTGAAGCTCTAACAGGACCTCACAGGTTAACTGTGTTCAAGGATGAGACAGCAAACACTGGGCAGTTTAACTGTTAGCAGTTAATTTTCATCTGGAACTCGTGCCAGGAAGTTGCAGTTCTAGGCGACCCAAGCAAAATGTGTGTGTGGTGGGACAGAAGACCACTACCCTAGCTCCTAGAATTTCTGGAAACTTCATCACCCCACATCCGGGCTAGGGATCAGGGGGAGCCACAAAGAAGCATCCCATAGGCCAGGCCAGGGAGGGGGGGTGTCCTCTCTCTAGAGCTCCTTTTCAAGTTCCTTTGGGAAAGGAGCTCGACGCACTGCCCTCCTGTTCTTTGGGCTTTTTGAGTACTTTCAGACTCGCATGGCCATTTCCCGCTGCTGACTTTCATTAGGGCTGGCTTGGGCAAACTGGAGCTGCACTGCGAGCGGACACAGAACATCAGGGGCCCCACAGACCTCAGAAATGGAGGAAGCCTGCCGGGCTGCGGGGCAGGGCTCCACCTTCTACCCAGAGGCCACTGGCCCGGCAGCTCCAGGGGAAGCCGCGCAGGGCAGGCAGTCACCTGACCTGGACTGGCACGGAGAACCAATGATTCAAGGGATACTCCCTCTGGGATGGGGTGTGTCTGTGCCTCTGAGGAAGAACTCCCAGCCAGAAACTTCATCAGAACTTTCAGGTTTGATGTCCTGTCAGCAGGAGTGGCTGAAGACAAGGTACCTCCTAGGATGACAGCGCGGAGACAGCCCCTTCGTGCCTGCCCACGGTCATGAACGCTGCCAGCCGGCGCTACCTGACTGTGGGGCCTGGGAAAAGAAGCGAGGTGGGAGGGCGCAGTGGGGGCGTCCGTGGGAAATCAGGGAGCAAGCCTCTCAAAAACATTCCCTCACTGGTCTTGGGGATGTTTCCCCCACAGTTCGCTTTTGACTGAGGGGACACTCATGGAACTTCTCTGTGTTAGAGACCGCCACTTATGGTCTCTTAACCCAAGAAGGGGCCACTTCAAAGGGGGAAGGGGAGAAGGGAAAAGAAGGAAAAGGCTTCGATGAAGGTCAGCGGGACTGACAGATGCCTTCAGGCTGAAGAACGGCTTGTTGGGCCTAATCAGAGCTGGCTAGCCAAAACAGGAGGATCTGTGAGGACAGGGCCTTCCTCAGCGGCTCACTCAGATCCTGCCAGCCTACCCACCTCTTGACTCCAGAGGGCCTCTGGAAAACTCGGGCTTTCTACTGCCTAAGCGACACCCTACGAGTGTAGGAAAGCCCATGAATGAGCACCAGCAGAACTCGATGAGTAAGAGCGTAAAACCGCACCAACTGCCTACCCAGTGGCCTTGCAGGTAGTCAGGTAACGCCTTGGCCCTTTTCATTGCTGTCCACTCCACCTCAGGCCAAGGCAAGCTCTACCCTCACAAGCGGCCACCGGGCCACAGCCAGAATCATGAGAAAACCAGGTGCCTTACCGCAATCAGGGCTGAGTTCCTCTGGTCCCCAGGGGTCGAAGCTTGTGATTGCGGCTCCCCGTCGATCCCACCACCGCCACCATTACTGCTACTGTTCAGCAGGTGCTGCTGGTGGTGATGGTGATAGTCTGGTGGGGGCGGTGGGGCGGCTGTCGCTGCGGCTTGGGAGGCTGCAGGAGGGGCAGCAGGGGGCGGTGGAGGGGCAGTAGTGGTGGCCGCAGTGGCGGCGGCCTTGGTGTGCTTGCCAGCCTTCCTCGCCCCCTGGCCATGCTGTACCAGGCTCAGGAGCTGCAAGGTGCTCTCTCGTTCCCGGTCTGAGCTCTCAGCCCTACCACGTTCATAGCGTCCTTCACAGCTCAGGTGGTGCTGGCGGCAGACGGCGATCCGAGCCCGGAGGCGCTCCACGATAGCACTGTGCACTCTCGGGGTGACTGAGCCCCCTCCAAGGAGCCCCGCCCCAGGGGCCCCCCCTAGCCCTCCTGTGGGGGCCTGTGGGGGCGCTGTGTCCCCCATCTTACTGGACACAATGCTGCCTCTGGGATGGTGAGGTGGAAGGAGGCTACTGCTGGCTATTGCAGCCAAATCTGTTTTTGACAATGTGAGCTCAGTGTTCAGGGCCACATGAATAGAGGTCTTCAGAGGTTGGGGGGAGCAGTGGAGAAGGTGTGGGGGAGGGGAGTTAGTAAAAAGAGGGTGAGGAGACAGAACAGAAACCAATTGCAGAGGATTAGTTGGAGACAAACCCTTATCAACTTACTCTAATTGCATTTGACAGCTCTTGAGAAGTTGGACAGAGTTGGTGGGGCTTTTTTTTTTCCCCCACCACGCTGACGAGAGCCACTAGGTACTTTGTAAACACACGATCTGGGGGTTAGAGCAAGAATTCAGGGATTGTCAAGCCAGAGACAGAAACAGACAGCAAAGGGAATTGAGAGGGGTATTAATAGAGAGCTGGACTCCCCCTCACCTAGTTGTTTCAGAAAAAATTTTATGGGGATGTTTCTGCAGAGAAACACATCTCTACCACGTCTATGTAACCTGCAGCCTTTACTTTTCCTCGGGTTAGAAAAAAAAGTGCTGTTTCAGAAAATTTTCGAAGTCAATGTTCAGAATGTACAAAAATCAAGAGAGGCTGTCTTTTGGCTTTTAATTTTTCCTCCCTTTCCTTTGGCTCCGGTGTTTTCTCCTCTTTGGGGTACTGTAGGATGTTGTCTTCTCCCAAAAGAGGGAGATGGCTTTTCAATTGTTAATAATGTCAGTAATTGGACTTTTGGACCATGCTCTTTTCTTCAGCTAATCCAATCACCGGTAAAATCCTCATTCCCTCTAAGGTTTCCTAGCCTTAAATGAAAGCAGTCTGATCAAGTCGCTAGCCACTGAGAGAGATCCTTCAACACATTTTTTTCCTTCCCGCTTAGGCTTCCTCACCCCCGGCTCTATTCTAACACAGTATCAAGAGAGACAAACTCTTCTGAGAGTAATTTACAAACGATGGTCAAACTTACAAACTTCCAGCCAATTGCACCGAGTCATATCCAGCCACTTTTCTGCCCACTTTTGTACATTCCATCCCCGGCCAGTGGATCTGAGGTTCTGGACTCGCAATAAGCAATGTGGTTCTATCTCTTGTATTGCTCCGCTTTATAGATGGAAAAAAAAAAAAGTAGCTTGTATTTTCCTTTCTGTTTCCCGTCTGTTGTTAGCCGCTTTGCTGACACTGGCTCCGCCGCCCGGAGTCACGGCGATACACAGGCTTTCATTGTGCTCCGACAGGAGACGGAGAGAAAGAGAGAGAGTGAGACAGAGAGGGAGAAAGAGAGAGCCAGCAAGCTGCAGATGGGGGCGGGGGGAGGGGGCGGGCGGGAGAGCTGATCCGCGGCTCCCTGGTGGAAGGCTGGTGCCACTGCACGAGTGAGTAATTGCAGCCAGGCCCCGGAGAAAGGGGAACGCAGAGGGCCTCCCAGTGGCCGAAGAGGTAAATCCCGGAGCCTGCGCGTCTCAGTGGGGCTCACTTAGCCTCCCTTGGCTAAGTGGGGAAGGCTGGGGAAATTCCCCAACCTCTACACAACTACTTCACCAGCTCTGAATGTTTAAGCAATTCCCGGCCAGGGAATGTATTTTCCCTTTCAGACCTACATTACGCCCCCCTGAGGATATCGTTTTCATTTTTCAATATGTTGTAAATGACACCACTGAGCACCCTAGCGAGAGCTGGGTGAGCACCGAGGAAATGTTCATTAGTATAATAAGGAAGACGGGTGAGTATGTGCGTGTTGGGAGGGGGAGGAGGGCGGGGTACAGAGGAAATCACATTGCTAGCGCCGAAAGGGCAGGCGAGTGTCTGTCTACCTGCCTGCCTGTTTTGTGTGTCTTTGGGTAAGTCAACCTGGGTGATTACAAGCAAATCAGTAGGCATAATTACAAGATTTTATGACGATGAAATCACCAGTACCAGTTCTAGAAAGGAAAATAAAGGTTTTTCTTTGAAAACACAAGATTACCTGTGACAAACAACTGCCAGATCTGAGGTCTCCATGGAGCTCTGGTTTACATATTTAAGGAGGAAAATCAGTATGTAGCAGTCGAGTTTCAAGAAGTTTAATAACACAAACCAAATACATCAGTTACACACTCTTGTCCCCTCATCTTCATGTGATCCTGCCTTTAAGATCTCAAACTGTAGGGTCGCCTGGGTGGCTCAGTTGTTAAGCATCTGCCTTCGCTCAGGTCATGATCCTGGGGTCCTGGGATCGAGTCCCACATCGGGCTCCCTGCTCCGCGGGAGGCCTGCTTCTCCCTCTCCCACTCCCCCTGCTCGTGTTCCCTCTCTCGCTGTGTCTCTCTCTATCAAATAAATAAATAAAATATTAAAAAAAAAAAAAGATCTCAAACTGTAGATTGGACTCTGCTTGTCATTATCAATTATGGAGAATAAATGCAGATGAGCCCAGTATTGGGATAGTCAGGACTATAAATATGCTGTGTATCCTAACTTGGAAGTCATTTGGATTTGAGGTCTCAAGCAATGGGACTTGATTAAATCAACTCTCTCATCTCAGTAACATGGTCCTTCTCCAAACTGACCTATGGATAGAAATGAATGGGTAAAGTCAATGCAACCATTTGTAAGACTGGACTTATTTACAATTTAGTTCCCAGTAGGCTGGCCTGCTTTGGTCCATTTTATTTTCACAAGTTCTGGAGTATTTGTTTGGAACTGGGGACAAGTATACTCTGATGGAATGTAACTTTTTTACTTTTCATTGGAACTTCTATCTGTCCTTTCCAAGGCTAAGTTCCTCACTACTCATGTGGGGAAAGGCAGAAATATATTTTTGTTAGGTATACAAATTTGATGGAGAACTCTCTCATGAGGTATTATTAAAAATCAAAGGAGTTTTGATCATTTTATATTTGATTTTTTTAAAAGTTGTATTCATTAGACATTATCTTCCATTACTATGGGTACTTTATATTCAGCAATCGTACTTGATAAAAGAAAATGTAATATTTAAATTTAAAACTGTTCACTCGACAGTCATGTTGTAGCACTGGTTTTCATTAGTAACTCAGAATCCTTAGTCAAATCTGCTATTCCTTTCTGATATAAACTTTGATTTCCATGCTATACAGGGACATACCTAAAAACTTGTCAAGCAGGAATGTAGTAAGTTTTCATACTATATTCAGTGGTGTAAGTCACTTTTTTAGAGTGTCTTTTGTATACATTTGTCCTTTACAGCCATTTAATTTCAAGCTGAAATCATTATCATCTACATCCTCATTTCCATTCACATCAGCTACTGTTTATTTAATCACTGTTTCAGGCACAGCACTTCACACAGATCTCCCTCAATCCACAGTCTTGAAAGATAAGTATTATTGACCTCATTTAGAAAGGAGGAAACTGAGGCTCACAGAAATTAAGCTCTTTGTTCCAGTTCAAGTAACAGCTCAGGACTCTACCTCAACACTGATGTCAAACCTATGCTCTCTTAACCGCTGGGCTTGCTGCCTCAATATAGCAAAGCTGCAATTATACTGTAATCAGCTTGCTAGAGTCTAAGCCAGTCCTGTAATACCTCCAAGAAACGAGTAGTGAATAGAACTACCCATCTGAAGATGAGAGCAGACAAGTGAGAAACCATGGTCAATCACATCCACCTGCCAATAAAATAAACATTTATTTTTTCCTCGTTCCCCCCCTGCCCTTTTTATGGTATTGTTCTCTAACCCTAAAGTTTCTGGGTAGCCATATGAATTCTTTTAAGCATTACTTTCCTTTTACTTGTCCATTTCTCTCATCATCTCTGCTAACCATGGCTACCTAACACTAAAGCACCTAACACCACAGTAATAATGCCCAGATCTAAATAGTTCACAGACATGTGAGATTTTAAGTTTACAAAATATTTTTTATTATATTGAATCAATGATACTGATGATTATGATGATGACAAAATAATACAGTATGTCATAATACCTGTAAAGGTTAATTCAGTTTTTTCAACATTTCCATTTTCTTATGGACTACTTGCTTTTGGCCCCCCTAATCTATGCTCATTCTCATTTCCTAACAGCCTGTCTCTCTGCCATTCTTTTGGTGTTACCGTATGCCTAAAAGCCTCTTGTATTCTTCAAACACCCACTGAAGAAGTTTGCTTGGTTGCAGTAACCTCAGACATCAGCAAAACTACTTTTACATTTCCTGATCAACAGTCAGAATGCTGTTCCAAGAGGAAAAATGCTTCACGCCAACAAGGTGCCTGACCTAGGAACTGGGTCAGCTGCCATCATTAAGTCCCTCTAATCATTAGTGCCTTAATTTTTACAAATCAAATGCATGGTATTTCAAACAATACATAAATTAATTTTAAAAACTCCAGGTGGAAGGAACTCTCGCTCTTCAGCGTTCTCAAGCTTGTCTGTAGTGTCACGCACGTATGAGAAGTGATGCTTCCAGGGGCATTAGAGATCCTTTACAAATCATTCGCTTTCCTTTTCCATGGTCTTCCTTTTTACAAGTCATTCATGATCCTTCACCCTTCCAACTTGACTATTACTTTCCCTCCAATTCTGCCTTGCTTCTTTTTGGGCACTGTCACTTCATCTTCAACTTTCAACTATGGCTTCATTTCAGTTAAGGATTATTTCCATATGCCAGAGAAATAAGAATAGAGATATGTGACTGAAATTTCTATTTCACACTTTTCAAAAAGGTATGTACTTCTCACGTGAAACATCAGCCTCAGTATTCTCAGCACTTTTGTGAGCTTTTTCCACTCGTTTTGCTTACAATAAGAATAGGGATAATTTCAGAAAATTGATGAAAATACTAAGTAATCTCTATGTAAGGACTTAATAAAGTGTAGCTTTTTATGTGTGCACATACACTGAACTCCATGCATGAACCGCATAATAACTGAAGCCAGGTTCAATCAACACTTGAGGTGAGAAACAATTATCTAAAATTGCACCGTAAAATAGATCCTACTATGACACTACCTTTAAGAATTAAAGATACAGAATAGACAGGGTCCATTTGGTCACTATGAAACCATTTCACTTTATTATATTATGGGAAAATTTAGATGTGCAAAGCAATGCAGATGCCAAAGTATTCTTTTAAACTATTTTTGGCTGAATTCATCTCTCTGAAGTCTTCAGATCCTAACATAAATACATATATGGGAAAGGTTTTGGATAAAAATAAATAAAATACATCTTAATCATTAACATGTAGACAAATTGAATAAAAGATAGAAAGAACATTGTGAAGCATGAAAATACATATCACGAAATTATTCCTGAATGTGACGGTTGAAAGACTCTGGAGGCCTGAGATCTATTTCTAAAGGGAACTTTAGAAAAGGAGAGAAGCTCTCCTCTTTGGAATGGGTAAACTACAATCTGATTCTGACACGAGGGGATTGAACTGAATGAGACATTCGGTTTCTTCCACGGCCCACTGATCTAAATAAGGACAGTAGCAAAGAATATATCAGTGCAGATCATTTAATACTGTGAAAAGATAATAAACACATCTGGGCAGGGATTCAATAATAAATACACATAGATGTTAGTCTGAATTCATTTTTAAAATACAGTATTTGTCTATTAAGCTGACAGGACACGAACAGCTCATTTGCTTGATAATCATCTGTTATAAAGGCATTGTTTTATAACTTTAAAATAACTCTTACTTAAAAATTATTAGACTTCTGTTTTCTATGTACAGCAGATAAAACTTTTATTTGACTGTAGAGTGCCATTTCATGGAAATTAAGATGAACATATGTTTTAAACAAGATATTTGCCATGAAAATACACACAAAATATCTAAATATGTCACATGATACAGAGAAACAAGACTCATGATCTTCACATTTACAGGAATTTATAAAATCTTCTCTGAAGGAAATGTGTTACAATTCAGTCAAACTTCTCATCTTGAAAGTAATCCGCCCAATTTAGATATTCTTGAAGTTGACCATATTTCTGTGTATACAATAAAAAAGCTAGTTATTTTACTCAAAGCAAAGAAGATAAGGTAGGCCTTTTCAATCTATAGACACAAACAGGAACACGTTCACTTCTCATTTCAGGATAATCATGAACAAAATTCTTATAAACAGGGACACAATTTCAAATAAGCATTTCTAACCCATAAAGTATTGGAAAGAGATCAAACTGAACATTATTATTAATCTCATAATGTTCTTATAAATTGTAATTTTTCTATTATCATATTTGTGGAAGTATAACAGCTTCAATAACTTATTCAACAAAAATTTGTTGAACACATAACATATATTGAATACTTTCTAATGACTGTCTAGGTACAAAAAAAATTGCTTTCCCTGTCCCTAGAAGACCAGAGTTCAGTGGTAATACAGCAATAACAAGTGCCATAAAGAACTATATAGACACTGTATGAAGGTTCAGGAGAGTAGCCATGGTTAGTTGAGGTGATCAGAAAAGAAGAGAAGCACTTACACTGTCATGGGAGAAAGGATTTGGTTGGCAAAGATTTGGGGGGGGGGCGGGCAACAGTCCATACAACAGTGAAAAGGCAAGAAAGTATGAGGTTTGACTACAATTTGAGGTTTGTTTAGGGGAATAGAGAGAGATGAGACTGAACCAAAGAGGCTGTGGTCAAAGTATGAAATGCTAGGTGAAGGAGTTTAGCAATAATGTGACAGGCAATGTGAAATTGTTAAAGTGTTAAGGCAGAGACTGACATGATCTGGGGTGTATTTTAAGAAAAATGTTAAAACATCCATTCTACAATATTTTGGCATTTAGTTATGAATCTATTGTAATAAGTTAGGTAATGAGATTCCAAATTTAAGTGACAGCCAATGAAGATGAAGAGTCAAGACCAGGGTAGGACAAGGTAAGAGAGGAGTCAGGATGATTTGGAAATTTCACTGATGATTTGGAAACTGTGATTTGGAAACTCAACTGCTGACTTCAGTTGAGGAGATTAACTGACCTAATGGTTTCTTTACTTATGAACTCTGGTTCCACTCCTAGTAAAGGAAGAGAGGATCCTGATGACCCTGACTTTGGTGGTGATAGGAACCTATGGAAAAGCATAGGAGGAATGTGTTTTCCTTCTAGACAGGGCCATGAAACTTTTGTCCCCTCAAAGATCTGTGACTGGATCACCTTCTCTGGAAAGAATGAAGAAAAGAACAGGAGGGGAAATAACCTTTGAACTACTTAGGGATTCTTCTGACCGACTACTTAGGTTCTACCAGACAGAAGTAAAGTACTCTAGAATTAGAAACCTATACCTTAAAAGTTTGATAGTTTTTATGCTTTTTATATTATCTTTCTTTATATTCTTTTTTCTCTTATTAAATTTTTTCTGGAAAATTATAATCTGTCCCAGCTATACTAAGAAAAGGAAGGAAAATCTCTCCTTGCTTTTATTACTAATAATAGTTAACATTAATTGATCACTTACTAATTGCTAGGTCCAATACTAAATGCTTAAAATGTGTTGATCATTTAATTTCCACAATCAAAACTCTATTATTATTGTTTTAATTCCTATTTTACTGAAGAGACAACTTAGAGAAATAAAGTAACTTGCCTCCAGATTCTACTGCTAGAAAATATTTAAATCCGTGCTTTTAACCATCATAGTATGCTATTTCTGAGACTTAAAGTTGGGAGGGCGTAATTCCTGGTCATTCAATCCATTTAAAGATTCTGGTTCCATCATTCTTTTTTCCTAAAAATCTGGAGAGTTTGGATCTTATTATGTTAACCCCTTCAAGTGCCAGGATGGACCTACTGATTAAAACAGGTGGAACTGTGGAAAGGGAATGTGAGAAAGAGGTCAGAACATAAAAGAAGGAGTTTGGAGTCTTCTGCTCAGAAAAAGAGCAGTTAGATGTGAAGAAAGGAATGGGTTTACCGAGGCAGAGAGCTATAAAGAGGCTGAGAACGGAACCTAGAGTGACATGCACCTTTAAGCAGGGCCCTCAATGTTTAATTTGCTTAAGAATCACCTGATTTGTTAAATATTGGGTGTTTAACACCCCCAAGGATTCTCATTCAATAGGTCTGCAGTGAGGCCAGGAACTACACATTTTCCACAAACTTCTAGGTGAGTCTGACATAGGTAGTTAGGGCCATGATTTGAGAAACATCAGTTTAAGGAGCGAAAGAAAAATTAAAAGAAAAAAAGTTTTAAAGGGGAGAAAGAAAAAGACACCACATAAAAAGTTTCAGGAAGGGGTGGGATATCAAATCATTATTTAAAATTCTTTCTTATGTAACAATCTTTATGTAATACATTTAAAATTTACATACAACTGTAAAACTGAGACTTGATACTTTCGACGTACTTTCTTCACTTCCTGATGTTCATGTATTCACCACCCCATCCCAACAACCCTATCTTCAGCTTCTCTGGAAATCCCATCATCACATTCACTTTCTTCTTAACAAGAAACATTCATTAGAATTTAGCCAGTGGCATATGATAGTATGTTCTTCCAGTCAAATTTAGAATGAGACAATTACTTTTATTATATTTATTATAGGTTTTGGTTTTATTATAATTTTCTTATCATTCTTTCCTTTCTTACACTCAAGTAGCTCCTACCCTTTAATGTCATCCTAGGTTAAAAACAGATCATCCTAGCTCAATTGTTAGGAGGAGGAACAAGAAGAATGAAGTCAGTCTAGTTGGCAGGTCTTTGGGAAGATACGCTGAGATATCCTGAGACAAGGGAAGAAAAACGCTTGGAGGAGGAAGGGGCAGGTAAGGGAAAAAGCAAGGTGTGTAATACAAGCTGGGAGGAAAGCCAGGACCAGATAGTTTGTGTGAGGTAAAAGAAGGGGTTGACATAATAATTAGGAAGTAAGAGCAAAAAGGGCCACAGATAGGGCGACTCAAGCAGCACTGAGCCCTGGCATTCAGAAGGGTTAGGGTAGCTATGGCCATGAGCCTGCAACCAAGGAAGAAGGTGTGCATCACAAGCACATGCAAGGCTGTCACACAAGGACGCTCACATTCTCTGAGGGGTAAGTGGGGTGACGCTGAGAGATGTCAGAGCACTTGATAAATTCTGAAGTTTAATCACAGCACAGAAAGCTGCATATGGGTTTACAGTGGCTCTAGACTTTAGTTTCTAGGACATCTTTTGAGAAAATTTATAGATAAATATTTTTAAAACAGGAGGGATCCCAAAAAGAAAATGAAGCTCTTTGGTATTGCATGTGGAAAAAAAGGTGCATGCTGTCCTAGACTTTCATGATCTTGAACTACAACTGTCCACTGCTAAGTGTTGTTCTTGAAGCATAATAGAACACTTGGCTTTTTTCTTCCTAAGAGTATTTTTTCTTATTCCAGGTCCCTTCTGTTAGAAATCCTGTTAAGCTTTTTCTAAGGTTCATGATCTGGAAGTGCTTTTAGTTTTTCTCTGCAAGAAGTTTAACGTTCTTGGGGCACCTGGGTGGCTCAGTCATTGAGTGTCTGCCTTCGGCTCAGGTCATGATCCCAGGGTCCTGGGATTGAGCCCCACATCAGGCTCTCTGCTCAGTGGGAAGCCTGCTTCTCCCTCTCCCACTCCCCCTACTTGTGTCCCCTCTCTCGCTCTCTGTGTCAAATAAATAAAATCTTTAAAAAAAAAAAGTTTAACGTTCTTCCCCATTTATACTATTATTACATAATATGTATAGTACATGCACAGTGATTTTTCTAAACAATTTTTAAAAAAATGGTGTCCCAATAGGCTTTTCAACTCCACTGGAGGGTTGGCAACCCTTAAATGCACCCATAAAGGCAGCTAAGAATTTCGTGTCATCATGGAAAATGAAGATGGGACTTACTGAATAAGTCATGGCTCCTCCCTAAGGCTAATAGAAAAGCACAGAGGAGGACAGGGAGGAAAGCACTGGGAGAGAAGTCGAAGCAAAGTAAAAGATAAAAAGCTGAGGAGAGTAAAATGATAGAAAGACTACGGGAGGTTCCAGATGGGGGGACGGCGGGGGAGGCAGAGAGATCACCAGGTGGGGCCTTGTGGTGGGAGGAGAACTGTCAGAAGGGAAACCAGTTCTGATGTCACTGTCCAGACTGGGAGACCTCTGCGGAACATGACGTGTCCTGACAAGTTCCTGTTGTTTGTTCTCTTTTTCTTTCCCTCTGCTTGTAAGTTTATTCACTGAGCTCTCTTCTTTTTTATCTTCCTCTTTTACAAATTTCCTTATGGTATAAATAACCCAGGCAACAGATCTCAAGTCAGGCTTTTTTTTTTTTTTTAAAGATTAAATATACTGTTGATCTGAGTTGCCTGAAAATCTACTATGTTTTCTCTCATACATTCACGTAACTAGACTTGTTTTAGAAGATTGCAATCATATTAGCATTCTTTCCAAGTACCATAAACAATTCTAAAAGCTCTGTGAGCAGACCAGAGCTTATGAGCTGCCAGCAGATCTTCGGGAATCCAGTGCACTCTTCAAAACCCCCACTTTATCCCTGATATCAAACTTAGTGATCAACAGGATTTGGGGGGATCAAAATCAGTGCCGTGGCCTGAAACCTCTGCATTCCCCTTGATCTTCAGTTACAGTGCTCACTGCTCAGCCCATGTCCTCAAGAAGAGGATGTGGGGGGTATTAGAACTGGCAGCCGAGATCCTTTCCTCAGATTGGTACCAGGTGCTTCTTCACTCTCGGATCACAAGAACTGTTCTAAAGAATAGGAAGCAGATAAGCAGAGGTGAGTCCTATACTTTGTCAAAGAAAATAGGGACTTAATATATATGTAAGGAATACCATATATATAAAAGTGAAAGGACAGAGGTCCTTCATTACAGGACGGTATTATTGAGGATTTCAATTTATCTGATGAGCTGAAGGAATGCTTAGAACATCAGGGCACCTATTCAGGGTGGGACAATGATAAGCATGAAAGGAATGGGTGGAAGAAGAGAAAATACAAAGACGGGGAAAAGGAGAGATTCTTTTTTAAATTTCACTGTCCTCTAGTCATTTGTATCCTTCTGCTGATCATAATTAGGCTCCAGAATCTATGAATGAGATGATTCTTCTATATTCACCTTACCTCCTTAATCCAGCCACTTTCTTTTGACTGACTGAAAATTCTTTCCACTGTTTCTTTAACCTGTTCATCTTCAACTTCTTCTGTCTTTGCAATGGAGCAACATTCCTGGTACAGCTTGAACTTAAAATGTTTCAGTTTATGATAAATTCGGGTACGATCAGCACAAATTCTGCCAACAGTAAACACCTAAATCAAGGAATAAACATTATTATCTGACATATGAAGTAAAAAATATACTAATGATTATACAGCCTTTCTGGCTGTATATTAGCAAAATCTAATAAACGCATTATTAATTTTTAAAATGTTTATACAATGGTTCCTTTACCTTCTCTCATATAACTTAGATAAGAAAAACTGAGCATCTGCTATGTTTCAAGTATTGGGCTAAGCACTGGAGATATATAAGTGAAAGAGGTACTACCTGTGTTAGGGGAGCTTACAGTCTTGGGAGAAAAACAAACGATCACAGAACAATGTGTCAAATGATGGGCAAGAGATGCTATCAAGGTACAGAGGAGGGACAATTAACCCAATTCAGTGATGAGAAGAATCCTTGAGTAGGTGATGCTTGAACTAAGTCTTCAGAAAATAGTTAGCCAAGTTTGAGAAGGAGGAGAAAAATGGCTTTTAACACAGAAGGATGGGCATACCTGAAGCAAGAAAAGCGTGCAAGCAATTGTATGTACATAGTTACTGAGTTAAAAATGTCTAGATTAACGATAATTTTCTAACTTATAAGCAACATGTAAAACTGAAACAAACTCTTATAACCAATATTCAGTATTGGCAGTTTTTCATTAAATTAGTTTTTTCCAAAAAATATTGTCAAGTAAAAAATAACTTTGTGTTTAGTCATATTTGTTTCCTTAATTAGTCACTCTGATATAACACATTAATACTTTATTGTTAGCAAACTATGAGAATTTTAATTTCTATGTTTATGTGGACTTCCAGGATTCTATGATTAAGAATACTCTTCTTGGGGCACCTGGGTGGCTCAGTCGTTAAGTGTCTGCCTTCGGCTCAGGGTCCTGGGATGGAGCCCGGCATCGGGCTCCCTGCCCAGCGGGAAGCCTGCTTCTCCCTCTCCCACTCCCCCTGCTTGTGTTCCCTCTCTCGCTGTGTCTCTCTCTGTCAAATAAATAAAATCTTAAAAAAAAAAAAAAAGAATACTCTTCTTGTGAAATCAACCAACCAGAACATTCCTCTTTCAGAATGTTTTGCATATGTACTGTTATACACACTGATAACTAAAATAGGAAATCTAAAAACTAAACATTACAGCTAAAAACATTATAACATGATCAATCTTCTCTGGATTAACCTGAGGAAATAGACAAACTCCTTGTTAAATTATATATTTGTCTCTATGCCTAAATTCACTAATGGGTTATGCTTTCATGAGTTCAGTACAAGTGGTATAGTTACAGTATTGATCTATGTAACTTGTATTCTATCTGACAATCTGACAAAGAACTGCATTGTTTTTCTGAAGCCACACTGCAAGGGTTCACAAAGGTGATGAGTTCAATAAATAATCTGAGTATATTGGCAAAAAATAGTAATAAAATGAAGAGTGTATTGGCAAAACTGAATAAAAGTTACATATGATCAGCAACAGTCAGGTTTGATGCATCATCTTGTGAAGATGGTATTTGGGACATCTTACAGTCTTTCTTAAAATCCTTGAAAGTTGAAGAAAACCAGGTTCAGATTTCTGTTAAAGTTCTATGAAAACCTTTCTGTTTTTCAGATCATTAGAAATAATCAGGTATTATTGTACATTGCTTGTTTACTCCCAGGAACCTTCCCGTTTCAACATTATCGTCAAACCAGTCATATCAACGCTAACAGTTCCCTTGCTGATGCCTCCTTTTTTACTTTGAGTGAAAAAGGTACCACAATATTGCAGTGGCCACAAGCGGTACCCTCTGTCTCTCCATTTCTGTCATCAAAGTAGACTGTGTGGGAGAAGTCTCCTACGGCTGTTCTGGATAAAGTACAGTAGAAGAATAATATAATTTTTTAAAAATTTCCAGCACACTGTATTTTATATTTCCACAAAACTGAGGAATTTATCTGTATAAAATTTTTAAGTTGGGGCAAGAGGGAAGGAGAGGTCTTTAAAAATCCTTATTTAAATTTTTTTTTTACCTGTATGAAACAAAAATACCCATTGAAAATATTTAACATTATAGTTTACTTCTTTCCATTTCTAATTCCTATCTTCTTGGCCGCTACTTACACTTATGTAGATCAATAAACCCAAAATTACCTTTAGAATATTCTCACACTATTTTTCCCCAAAATGTGATCACATTTTAAAAGCCTAAACCATTGTTAGTAAGTGTTCGCAGAAAAGGGTAAATGCTTCGATGAACTTCATGATTGTGTCATCTGCTTTAATTGGATTACTCTGCCTAGCATAAACTTATGGGCACTGAATATGTATAGTTTTATGATTCTGGCTATACGTAGTTATCCAGTATTCTAAAAAGATGTATCATAATCTTTCTCTCTCTAGGAATCTTACTGTCCATGAAACTGCTAGTTTCAATGCAACCATACAAAACTGCATTTTATCATTTGATTTAAAAATACGTTGCTACTTTGAGAGCTATCAACTGGCATTTTAAGGTAGGTTTTAATTGTATACCTTTAGATGGAAAATAATAATTTTCTAATATATTTGTTAACTTTGATGTTTTCCATTGTGTGACTGGTGTATTAATGTTCTTTGCTTTTATTCTGTGAGATCTCTTTTATTTTTTAGATATTTGAATAACTATTTTATACAGAATCTTTACTCTTTCACAGGAATATCAGAACTCCAGAAATGGTTTTCTAACTCACTTCCCTTTCCAGGATTAGCTGTAGACAGCAAAGACTGTGAATGTACAGCACTATTTTTGACCTATACAATAGAACATGATCCTTAAAGTATTAAATCACTTTTATTAAGATTCTATGTGTCTTGGGCGCCTGGGTGGCTGAGTTGGTTAAGCGACTGCCTTGGGCTCAGGTCATGATCCTGGAGTCCCTGGATCGAGTCCCGCGTAGGGCTCCCTGCTCAGCGGGGAGTCTGCTTCTCCCTCTGACCCTCCCCCTTCTCATGTGCTCTCTCTCTCATTCTCTCTCTCTCTCTCACAAATAAATAAATAAAATCTTAAAAAAAAAAGATTCTATGTGTCTTAACTCATAAAAAATCATAGATCAGTTTTTAAACAATGGGGAGATTTGCATATAGACTATGTTGAGAAAAGAAATGTGTTTTCATAGTAACTTGTCAAATGATACATTAAAGACTAATTCTGAATTCATTATCCCCATGCAAACTTTCTAAGTGAATCTTACAGATTGTTTAGAGAGATCTGGTCAATTACTGCCATTAGTACTGAGGAATCATACTACCCAATGTAGCAGAAGGATTTAGATTAAGAATCTATTTCTAGCTTAATAACTGACTGGCAGTATTTAGAGGCAACTCTGAGAGCCCCCAAACACACACACCCTTCATGGATATACTGACTCACCAGAGGAAGCTCTCGATATTAATATTTTTGCATTTATAAATGTAATACTTTTATAAAGATTAAAAAATAAATAGAAGTAGACTACACCCTGCACTTCTCTCTTCACACTGTACTGCTTTGCTTGTTTATAAATACTTTTCTTCAAATATTTCCAATATTTTCTTCATTTTTGTCTTTTCATTCAAAATTAATGGCACCTTAAGTATGTATTGATCATCTAGATTTTGATTCTGATACACTCTAGGTTGAAACATCGTTTTCTTTCTATTCTCATATTAAGATGACAGGCATCTGGGAACTGTCAATTTGGTAGATTATCTGCCATAAAATTTTCCACTTGGGTTAAATTCTCCTTTGGACCTAAAGGGGACTTTTGCTTCCCTTGCCCCAGTTATCTGCCTTTTCATCCTCATCCTACACCCTTCTCCCCTCCCCACAGTTTGGGTGATGTGTACTTACACAAAGTTTAGTATCTGAATTAGGAGTGAATTTGCCATAGACATAGGCAAGACATATTTTTCACATTCAAAATGTATACCCTCTTTCCTTGTACTCTTTTCCCTTCTCCTAGTGCTTTCTCCATTTATAAAAACAACAGGGTTATTTGTGCAAGCTATGTATTGAAAATTTCTAAATACTGAAAACTAAAATGAGAGGGAAAAATACCTGTTTATCATGTGACATGAAATCATCTGTTTCCATAGTCCTGGTGTTGTACAACTTTCCTGATAAATGCACTGAGTATCTGCAGTGGCGATGCAATCCACAGGCCTGGCAGGAACAGTTTTCAGGATTCTTCGAATGGATACTTACATTAGAATAATTTTCCACCCGCTCCTGAAAACAATTGAAAAATGTAATGAAGCTTTCCAAGATTGGAAAAAACAACAATAAAATAAAACATAAAAAGAACCTAACCAAATTAAAGCCAATATTTGGAATCACAATAATGGGGTAAGATGTAAGAGCAAAACACACTCTTATTTCTTACTTTAACACAGAGCACACAGTAGATATTTGACAAGATATTTTTAAATTAAAAAAAAAGAATTTATAATTTAGGCTGTTAAATGAAAAGAAACCAGACTAGAAAAAAAATTAGTTTCCTACTTTTGAGTTACTATTAGGTAGTATTCTTCACAGATTTTAATTTACTTTTTTTTTCCCCTCCTCTCATCTCTAGTTAGTGTAAATGAGGTTTAATAGTTAAAAATAGAAAAAAAGAGCAGCAAAAATTCAGGATACTATAACAAAAAGATGAATTCATTTAGGTTAGTCAAAAACTGAGAAAAACCAGATCACATTCAGTCTCTTTGGTGTAAATTATATCCTATTTCCCACAAAATATTCCAGAAATGATTTGATCATCCTATGGCTACTTACTAAAGGACTATGAAATAAGCAAGTTGGAACTAGGAATGCTAGGGGGCCAACTCTGATATGAACAGTCTAATAGCTGAATTAGCAACGAATAAGTGAACTGAGAAAATATTTGGCATTCATAAATAAGCTTTATTAAGCTGTGCAATTACTTCTGGTTGCATATTTTTGCTCACACTCTAGGCCTGTGCTAGATCCTACTGTCATAATTAGTAGTGTAGATTAGGTTTTACCATAATATTTGAACTACAAACAGTGAGCATATTAGCAGGGTTACTGATCCACATTTGTAATCTCTATCAGCCTGATAGTAATTAAATATTCAGTATACCGATAGTTCCCTTTTTAACACTGTATGATTCATAACTACATTGTATTTTGTCTACTTTTAATATTTCTCATATTTCATGGCAGTTTGTGACACATGTCACTTACAGGATGACATTCAGAGTAAATAGGTGACTAAACCACTTTCCCTTCTCGTTTCTGTGGTACATATGGAAGCACATTCGAGATGAAAGCTCTATCAGCTTGGCTCTGTGAGTGACTACAATACGCAGAACGCTATTGTAGATTTACATGGGACATATAATATAACTGAAAAATAAGCTTTGTTGGTTTAAGCTGTTAAGATTTTCATTGTTGACCTGTCATATTTATTTTTTGCAGCATAACTTAGCTAATTCTGACCAAGATCATATTGAATTATTTATGTCTCTAAATTTTTAAGCTAATATTTTCTTGTATCTCTCAGTTATTATTTCAACATCAGATAATCCAAATTCAGCATAACATGCCATGGTATAGTTAAGCATAATATGGCATAGTGGCATGGGCTTTGGAGTCAGATAAATACTAGGAATTTATGATTTCTAGGTTTAAACATTGGCCTAGTTAATTACTAGCTGTGTAACCTTGTGTTTGGAGTCACAGTTTTCTCAACTCTAAAACAGGAAAGAATAGTGCCTTCCTCATGGGGTTACTCTGAAGATCAAATAAGATACTTTGCATTGCATAATTACTTGGCAAAGTTAAGTGATCAATAAATATATGCTATTTTTCTATTAAAGAAAATAATATTTAAGAACTGTGCTATGTATTTTACCTTCCAAGTAAGTAAATATTTCCCTTTAAAGTAGGTAAATATTTTCTGTATCTGAGGAAGAGAGTGGAGTTTAGAGAGGTTAAAAACCCACCCAATGTCAAAGAGATATATATGGTGGCCCTAAACTCAGCCATCCTCCAAACTGAAGTCTTCTATTTCTGTAATCCCATAACTGTCCCTTAAACCCAAATCATCTGTGGCTAATTTATCAGGTAATTCAAGACTGAACAGGCCTTGGATGAAACCAAATCTCGTGACATAAATGAGGTAGAATAGCTAATGATTTAAGTGCCAGAAGGACTGTTAGGAACTTGAACTTCTGTTACCTTGCCATTTTTTTTCCTCTCGCTAATCATGAGAAGATAGAATATTAGAAGTAGGGAGATTAAGAAAAAACCCTTAAAAAACATGTAAGACAGCCTCTACTATTAGAGATTCATAAAATAGAAATCTATGAGATAACATGGAGTAAGTCTTATAAAGTAAAAAGATGCTTCCCTGAAATTGGTAGAATTACAAAATCTTAATTACCAATAATTATAAAACCTTAAGGTCGAGAAGGATGTCAAAGACAACCTAGGCCAGTGTTTCCCAGATTATGTTATGGAAATCAATTATTCTAGGAGGTGATAAAATGTAGCTCATGAAAAGGAGCCTCATAGGAAAACACAAATTTGAAAAGTATTGCATTCTACATCACCCTCTTGAAGATTTACAGTATAAATTCATACATTAATGTTCCTTGAAAGGTCCTCCAATTAAGTTTAAAACCCACCATTTCTCAAACTTCTTTAGCAATGGAACTCTTTTCTGAAACAATGATTAATATTCTGTGAGATAACCTCCTCATTTTAATAGATGGGCTAAGCTCTGGGGATGTTCTAAAGTTATTCATCATTTAGAACTACTTAACTACTGGATACATATAATAAGTGTTACAATAATTAAAACAATAGCAGTCTTTAGAAAAGGTGAGAAACAACAAGCTGATTATTAACAAAGAAAAATGCCAATAATTTAGAAGATTATTCAGTTAGTATTCAGTCAATATTCAGTTTGATAACTGGATACTGAAATCCTGATAGGTCTGCCACTCCCATCCCCCCAACCAGAGACTCAAAACAAATTAAACTGTATACCTTATATTGCTCTTTCCAACGACTTCTAGAAGCTAAACTCTCTAGACGAGGCTGAACAAAGCGGTCATCCAAATAATGGAGAGATGTCAACATATCTTGTGCATATGACTTTTGTCTGGTGCCATCTGTTCAGGGGAACAACAGCAGCAAATAATCACTTAGCCCTTAGGAAATTATCTATCTATCTATCTATCTATCTATCTATCTATCTATCTATCTATCTAAGCCCCCACACCAATGAATTATCCAGCCTCAAATACCAATAGTGCCAAGGTTGAGAAACATTATTAGGCAATATTTAAATAGTTGAATAGTTAAGGATTTCTTCCCATAGTTTTAGAAAGATACTTGGTTAATTGGTTAGAAGCATTTGAAATTTTTAAAAAATTAGTTGAGTAAAGAAAAAAAGATTCCATCAGAACATTAGGGAAAGGAACAAACCACAGAGGCCTTCTAATTGTTGCCTGAATACATCAAACTTATTTTCTGTTCTTTTAATCCTAGTAAAATTAACATATAGTGTTATATTAGTTTCAGGTGTACAATATAGTAATTCAACAGTTCTATGCATTGCTCAGTGCACATCACAGTAAGTGTACTTTTAATCCCCTTCACCTTTTCACTCATCCCCCCCACCATCTTCCTCTCTGGTAACTGCCCGTTTATTCTCTATAGTTAAGAGTCTATTTGTTTTGTTTGTTTTTTTTCTTTGTTCATTTGTTTTGTTTCTTAAATTCCACATGTAAGTGAGATCATACAGTATTTGTCTTTCTCTGACTTAGCATTATACCCTCTCGATCCATCCATGTGTTGCAAATGGCAAGATTTCATTCTTTTTTTATGGCTGGGTAATATTCCGTTGGATATATATACCACTTCTTCTTTATCCATTCATCTATCACATCAAACTTACTTTTACCTAAGGGTCTTTTGCACTTACTGTGTTCTCAGATAGATCAATGCATTATTTTCCCCCTGACTTCGTTCATTTAAAAGTCACCTCTTGAGAGACCTTCTTTGACGAATCTAACAGATACTTTCTTTTCCTTTATCACTCTTGGGTCTCTTTAACCTATGTTATTTTTTTTTATCAAGAACTAATCACTAGTTGAAATTGTATTATGTTATATATTTGTTTCATGGTCTGTCTCTCCCATTAGACTTTAAGCAACATGAGAGCAGGAATCTTGTATGTCATAGTCATTGCCATATCCCCAGCCCTCAGATAAATGCTGGCCCCTTAGGCACTCAATAAATATTTGCTCAATAAACTGTGAATGAAATCTCACTTAGGCAATTAGGTAGATATTCAATACAACATATTTATAATCTTTATTAACTTCCAGATGTGCTAGATGCAAGGGATAAGTGTATATCTAGAGTATGGTTCTTCTTGTAGTCTTAGAAGAGAGGAAGGCAAAAATACATTTTCAATACAGTATGAAAAGTGTATACACATCAGTACCACCAGGGAACTGAGAGCACAAATGAGGGAGTAAAAATACTGAGTGGGTCATAGTAGCTTTGACAGTGAAAACAATTTTATACTCACCTGGAAAATCTAGGGTAGAAAGGGATTATATTTTAAGAGGAAACAGTATGAGCAAAGGCACAAAAGCATAAAACAGCACATAACTTTTGGTGAAATTCAATGAGCTTAGAGAGGCTGGGACAACACATGGCTATTGAACTACTCTGCTGTTTTGAGTCTGTCCTACATCCTCACATTCACTGTCAACTCTCTAAGGTCAGGGGAACATGACATATTTCTTTTGCACATTCCACATATCACAAATAATAAACAGTAACAAGTTCTTGATGTGAATGGGCTTCTGGTGTAGTTGATCCTAGAGGGAACAATTGGAGGGCCTTAAGAATGGGTCTCTTGGTTTTGCTTAAGTATATATTGTATTACATAGTATTATATTATTATATTAGTAGGGTGTTTAAAAATTGGAAAAAGAAAAAAACCTCTAATTGTTCCATTTGTATTAACTTACCATACAATGTTCCCAGAAAAGATTCATCTAAAGCATTGATCAGAAGAGCCTTCACAACTCTTTCAAAGTGAGTATAGTGGTCACTAAAAGAATCTGAAATTAATTTTAAATACATATTAGAATATACTAGATAAAAAAATTCCCTGAATAAAATAGGTTCCTTTCTCTAAGAAATTAATACTATAAGTAGGAGAAGTCGCTTAATTATCCTAATTTTATAGCTGCCTCAGTGACTTGTCACTGAGCAAATCTCCATTTTCCAGATTTACTGGCTTCTAATCCAAATTTCAAGTTGTTATTTCAAATAATCTTCAATTTCCAAACTTATTAAGGGAAAACTATTCAGAAAATATTAAGAGATACATTGTGAGGGAAAAAAAACCCAGATCATCCCCTGTGGACCCAAGTTTAATTATCAACTTAACAATTAGAGAGAGCAAGAGAGAAAACTTTTATAGGTAGGTTATTCAACATGTACTTGAAATTCCTGTCTTTCCTTCTCTTCGAAACATGGTACATATGAAATTGCCCAAGAAATTACCACCCTAGCCAAAACCCCAATGGCTATAAAAACTCCATTTCCCTTTCTGCTGCTCCAGATTTAGGATTTTCCATATCAGTTTAGAAAAGTTCTGTCTTCTCTTTCTCATACTGAATATATAAGCCTACCTTCCCACTAACCCAATGTAGTCCATGGAATCATCTGTTGTGATGGGCCATGCAATGGTAAGAGAGAAGGTCCCTACTATTTCCCATTGCTCTTGGGTCAAGGTTTACTATGGCTGTAGAACTATTCTCTACTAAACACAACCTCTTCCTTGATCCAAATGGTCATCACAGAACATTTGCCCTGGCCTGGGAACCTATATTAGGGGCAGCCTGAGCATTTCAGGAAAAGTGGATGATACTTGGTGAGAAATTTAAGCAAAATAAGACCTATGTTAGCATTTATGAGTAAATTTTGACCTTGCTTTCACTGAAATAAAACAAAGATGAGATTTAACATGGAGAAATGTTTTTACTTATATTTTAGCTACTAAAAGGGCTGTATAACTCTTTAGATTTCAGGAAAAATATTTAGTACGCAATCTTTTTTAAGCAAACATTTATTATAGTACTAAAGTGGCCAAAATAAAGCAGTAATAAAATTAAATGACAATAGCAGATAATTTGCACCGGGGCCCTTAGACTTTAGAGTAAATTACAAAAGAACTGATCACAGCCATTTATGAGTATTTTTTTAAAAATCAGTAGAATGTAATTGGAAAATGAAATAATACTTCAATAGCATTCAATTTTGATTAGATTTTCATCAACCTCTGGATATAATATAGTATTGGACCATCATTTAATTTGTGAGTGTTAAACTGCATTTAAACTCTATCTAGCACTTTCCAAGCTATATTAAGGGAAAAATGTTCTGGGAATATTAACAGACATGTTGAGGGGGAAAAAACCATGAAATTCATTCCCTGTGCTCCTAAGTTTAACTACCAAATAAATTGAAATAGAATTTTTTATCCCTCTGATTTTATCAGTCTTTGAATGTGCTGATGCTCAACCTTACTCACCTGCTGTAGAGTTTGGGAACTGTTGTTCTATTTTAAAGACCTTGACGGTGTTTCTTTAGAATTGGGAGTAAAAGGAAAGGGCAGAGGATCAGAATCATCTGGAGAATTTTTTCCTAACCACAGAATCTCTCTCCTACCAATATCAGAATCTCCTTCAAAAGAGTCAGGAAGGCCTCAGTTTCGCTGTGCTTGAGTGGATAGATGGGTGGTGGAGGAATTAAGCTCCTGGCATCTCAGATTGAAAAAAATATTGTAGGGGCGCCTGGGTGGCTCAGTTGGTTAAGCGACTGCCTTCAGCTCAGGTCATGATCCTGGAGTCCCAGGATCGAGCCCCACATCAGGCTCCCTGCTCAGTGGGGAGTCTGCTTCTCCCTCTGACCCTCCTCCCTCTCATGCTCTCTGTCTCTCATTCTCTCTCTCTCGCAAATAAATAAAATTTAAAAAAAAAAGAAAAAAAAAGAAAAAAATATTGTATTGAGCAAGTATATGCCAGGCATTGTTTCATGTACTTACATGCATTGCTTTATTTCTCAATACAAGCCTGTGAGGCACTATCAATACCCTCAGTTTATTTTTAGTTAAGGAAATAAATACAAAGAGGATGAAAAATCTCCCCAAGATCACACAACTAGTAAGTGTTGAAACCGGTGCTGGAACCCAAACAGTGTGACTCTAGATTTCATGCTACTATCCCCTAAGTAGATGTTGTTCTGCATGCTAGTTAGGTTTGATAATATAGTTCAGAGCATGGAATTTTAGACTTGGATGGGAAATTGGAGAAAATAATACAAATCTCTCATTTCATTTTGTATTTTGTATTTTATTTTTTTAGAGAGGGGTGGTGGGAAGGAAAGTGAGAATCTTAAGCAGGCTCCACGCCCAGCAGGGAGCCTGATGTGGGGCTCGATCTCACAACCCTGAGATCATGACCTGAAACAAAATCAAGAGTCGGATGCTTAACCGACCAAGCCACTCAGGCGCCCCTCAAATCTTTCATTTAAAATTTTTTTAAAATGACCCAATGATGAAAGAACTTACCCGAGGTCACACAACTAGATAGAGGAAGAATCAGGATTAGAGCTCAGACCTCCTCCACAGCTTTTTTTCCAGTGCTCGAATCCCTATAGTGGATGAGCTTCTGTGGAACATCCTAGGAATATCATTTAAAATTTTCTTCTATGATTATAAAAAAAAATTGCAAAAGAATACAGGAGAAAATCAACAGTTTTTGTGTTTATGCATAACTTGATTTTTTCAAGGTAGTCAATTTCCCCATACCCTATCATAGGGTAGTTTAGTCATTCTGTTGATTTTCCATGCATCTTTTATCATATATTAATTTCACATATATGCTAAGATTTTGTTTCAGTACCCTGTACCTTTCTTAATGATCTGGCCATCATCTTCATGCCAGTACTACACTGCTTTACTTACTGAAATGTTATATAACTTTTTATAACTGGTGGGGCAAGTCCTTCTGATTTACTGTTTGTTGTCTAATTTTATTTATTCTCATATATTTTTCCCAAGTGAACTTTAGCATTGTTTTTGCAAAGTTGAATCAAAAAGTTAGTTTCACGGGCTCCGGGGTGACTCAGTTGGTTAAGTGTTAGATTCTTGATTTCGCCTCAGGTCATGATCTCAGGGCTGTGAGATTGAGCCAAGCATCGGGCTCTGAGCTGCGCATGGAGCCTGCTTAAGATTCTCTCTCTCTCTCTCTCTCTCCCTTTGCCCCTCCATCCCAAAAAAGTTAATTTCAGAAGAAATAATTTCTTGTACTATTTACTGCTTTCCAGAAACATGCCGTGTCTCTTTTATTCATATTTTCTTTGCTATTTCACAGTAAAGTTTATTCTTGTACCTATAAAGTCATGCTTTTCTTCCTAAGATTAGACCTAGGAACTTTATTTTGTTTGCTACTATAAATGGAATTGTCCTTCATTATATCTTCTAAATAATTATTGATAGCATACAAGAAAACTATTGAATTTTACATATTCATTGTGAATCTGGTCATCTTTCTGAGATCTTTTGCAAATCCCCAATAGTCAGATCTCTTATATATTTGCAGAAAATGAACTTCCTAGCACATTGCAGAGCTGGATAGAGGGAGATACTGTTCAGGAATTCCTGTGCAGTGACTCTGCTTTCTCCCCCAACCCTGAGAAGGATGTGGTCTTGCTAGTGCTAAGTTTATTTCAAGAACCGAGTGAATGTTTATACATATTCTCTTAGATAGAAGCACACAGAGTGTTGGTGTACTTTCTTTTGAAATGGAAGTATGAGCCTAGTGTAAGAAAGCAGAGACAGAGCAAGAAATTGGGTTCTTTTTCTACTCTTAACAGGTACCCCCCCAATAGGAAAAAAAGGAACATAAGAAAACTATGGAAATATATGCTGCATTTACTCCTGCTCTCAAGCTATTCATATGCTTTCTCTTTGTATCCCTGGTTAAATGAGTCAGAAACTTATAGCTTGTGTGTGTGTGTGTGTGTGTGTGTGTGTGTGTGTGTGTATATATATATATGTTCAAATAATGTCTTTTCCTTTTCAGTAGTTGTATTTCTTGTTTTACTTTTTTATTATATTGTTCAAAACATCTAGAACAAAGTAGAAAATTTTTGTCTTGTTCTTTTTAAAAAAGATTTTATTTTATTTATTTTATAGAGAGAAAAAGAGTGAGGGAGAGTGTGTCCATGAGTCGGGGAAGGGGCAGGAGGAGAGCATCTTCAAGCCGACTCCTTGTTGAGCATGGAGCCCAACACAGGGCTCCACACGGGGCTTGATCCCATGACCCATGAGAACATGACCTGAGCCGAAATCAAGAGTCAGCTGCCTAACTGACTGAGCCAGCCAGCCAGGCACCCCTGTATTAAACCATTTTAAATTCTTTTTTTTTTTTTTAAAGATTTTATTTATTTATTCGACAGAGAGAGTGAGAGAGTACAAGCAGGGAGGGAGTAGTAGTAGAGGGAGAGAGAGAAGCAGGCCTCCCGCTGAGCAGGGAGCCCGATGCGGGGCTCGATCCCAGGACCCTAAAATCATGACCTGAGCCGAAGGCAGACGCTTAACCATCTGAGCCACCCAGGCGCCCAACCATTTTATAATTCTAAAAAGGATGGCTAGATAACTTTTTCTTCATTCTTGTAATTAGAAAAATATTTCCTTCATATGTCTATTTGCAAATCTATTTTCATCAACTTATTAGGATGTGAGCCTCCTTAATTTGCACTAAATGCATGTGTTCAGCAACTCAACATCTTCTATCACACCTCTGAATTCACATCTCCATGTTTTTCCATCCAAAAACATGCTGTCTCTTAGCACATTCAAATCTTCTTTTACATTTCCCACTAAAGCCATAGAATTTTCTTCCTTTAGATTTCCATTTGTTCTGTATTTCCCTGCAGAAATTTGTGAAGTAGGATCATTTCTACTCCTTTATGTGTTATCTTCTCCTTTAGAACTGTTTTCATTTTCTCTATGCAAAAGAACTTCTTAAGTTTAACCTATATATCACTGATGATTTTCTGTACTGTTAATTCTGTTGTTTACATCTTTCAGTATAGATTTTATTTCTGACTTTATATTTTTAATTTTCTAGCAACTAATCCTTATCTCAGGTAGCTCTATTTCCCCTCAAGTTGTTCTTTCCTTACAACTTCCTATTTCCTTTTTCACAGATTGTAAAGCAAATGCTTTATACAATTTTCTTCTGTTTCCTTTAATGAAACACTTTTCACAGGCATTTTCTTCCTCTGAGTCTTCAGGGCAATGTTACCTTTCCCTTGTGCTACAATATGATTTCACTGGCACTTTTTACTTATCCTACAAAAAAGGGAAAATTCTAGAATTTAATATTTAATGTAAATGGTTGCAAGACTGTTCTTAGGCACACTCTGTGTTATGTTGATAGAATTATTCTCTTTAATTGCTAGGTGGAGACTGAGTTAATATTTGCGTTTAGTCTAATTTCCAGTATTCTAGCAAGTATTTATCTAGTGAGGCACTAGTAGACTGAGATGTACTCTTCTGTCTATACTTTCTTCTCTGTCACTTTGAACATATCATAGAGTACTGGAAAAACAATTTAACTTTCAGTATCCACAAATCTGAAGGTTATTCCTATCTATCTGTGTATATTATTATTAGCATGTGAACATTAAGGTCTGGAATACAGTGGACCACAGCTAGTCTATCCCTTTACTTTTTATCATATCTTTTCTGGGAGCTGCAGTCTCAAAATAAATTTAGAGAAATACAGGGGGATTTATGAGAAGGAAAAAAGACCATGATTGTCTTCAACTGCATCAAAGGTGTAGTAGAAAAGGAAACTATTCTCAGGTGTTACAGATACATCTCTCAGAGCCAAGTGGCAGATAATGAGGAAGTGACAAAATGTCTTCATATAGGTAGAACTGTTCTCATCCAAAAGGTAAAATTGCATTGGCCACTCATTGTGATTCTCATCTGAGTAGTGAATTTGGAAGTAGGAAATGTTTCTCACAAATTGTGATCATATGTTGGCTATGAGTAGTTGTCAGTGTTCTTAGAGAGGTTGGGAAGAGAATGAATCTGAAAATATTAGCCTAATTATAGCCTAACCAAGGCCACAGCATGTTTATTATTTCACATAGGTTATTACTTTAATGAGAAAATATATTTTTAAAGTGTAAGAATTAACCTATAGCGACTTTTAGATCATAATCCCTTGACAAATTGGAAACTGCCTACATTTAATTTTATTTATTATATTCATAAATGGCATAAACATTTATAAGTATTAAAAACAAGTCATACATTATCACTCTAAAATGTGTGGGGTTGTTTTCCTCTGATGTTTTTAAGAAATCTTATCACATCTAACATTTCTCTGTCTTGAAGTATAGACCCAAGAGCCTTTAGTCAATACACTTATCTTAATCATCCATCCATCCAACTAACAATGAGTTCCTATAATGTATCATCAACTTTAAATGGTGTGAGAAATGCAAAGAGAAGTGAAGTGGATTAACCATTGAGGTTATTTTTTGGAAGCGGGGATGCCCATTTATTTGGCTCTCTTTATTGAGTTTTACTTTTTTTACATACCATAAATTTCACTCTTTTTGGTGTACAGTTCTATGACAAATGCATAAAGTTGTGTAACCACCATGACAACCAAGAAAACAGTATTTCTACACCACCCCAAAACTCCTTTATGTTACTGCTCAATTATTTAGTTTTACACATATTGAGTCTGAGGTGTTTGAAAGATACCCTGATGAAAATGTTCAGTAAGATGAAAAACTGTGATTTAGGCTTTGGAGAAATCTGTGCTGGAAATAAAAGTTTGGCAATTTTTTCCCATAGACTGGGCTAAAGTTATGGGAAGAGAATGCCTGAAGCACAAGGCAGGGAGTTTGAGGATGGCCTTTAGAAACATCAATATTTACATGGCAAATGGAAAAAGAGGAAAGCAGTATTATAAAGGGGAAGACAAGATAGAATGGTACCACAGAAGCTAAAAAGAGAACTTTCTAAAAGGGAGAATCATCAGTTGTTAGTGGCAAAACACATTAACAATATCACGTTAACATAAGAACTGACAAGCATTTTGGCAACTAGGAAGTAATCACTAACTTTAATGAGAGCAATTTCACTGGATTGATGGGTGCAAGAGCTCAACAATGCTTGGTAGAGTTAATGGGAAACTGGAACAAAGGATACAATTTTGAATAGTGGTTAATGAAACATACCAACTCAAGGGAGGAAAGGCATGAATATGGTTACAAGTTGAGAAAAGACAACTTGTAAGGATTAAGCCGAAAGAAGTTGCAATTAGGAACAGACAAGGTAAAATGTATTGCATAAAAAGAGATTCATCTCTCTCTGAGGTGGAGATGCTCAATAGTAGAAGCAAGCACAGAGCTCCTTGGTATCTACCCAAATGAGTTGAAAAGTTGTATCCATAGAAGATCTGCACACAAATATTTATAGAAGCTTTATTCATAATTGCCAAAACTTGGAAGCAACCAACATGTCCTTCAGCAGGTGAATGAATAAACAAATTGTGGCACATCCATACAATGAAATATTATTCAGTGATAAAAAGAAATAATCTATCATGCCACATTAGACATGGAGGAAACGTAAATGCATATTATTAAGTGAAAAAATTCAGTCTGAAAGGGGTACATGCTGTGTAATTCCAACTATAAAACATTCCAGCAAAGGCAAACTGTGGAGATGTTAAAAAGATCAGTGGTTGCCAGGAGTTCAGTGGAGGGTGGAAGAAATGAATAGGTAGAGCACAGGAGATTTTGAGGACAGTGAAACTATTCTGTATGATATTGTAATGATGGATACCTGTTGTATCATTATATATTTGTCAAAACCCACAGAATGTACCACACAAAGAGTGAGCCCTGAGGTAAGATATGAACTATAGTTAATAATACTGTAACAATATTGGCTCATCAATTTTACCATATGTACCAAATTATTGCAAAATGTTAATTATAGGGAAACTGTGTGTGAGAGGGGTTATGTAGGAACTCTCTGTAGTTTCTACTCTTCAGTAAATCTAAAATTATCCCTTAGAAAAACAAGAGTAAGCATAGAGATGTAGAATAGAGAAGGAATGATGAACTTTAATTTTCATTAATTAGCAGGAGTAGGCATGAGTAGGTATCACTGAGAAAATGTTCTATCACATTCTAGATATTATATCCAGAATGATGGGATATGTCCTAATTGAGTTTCGGTAAAACTTCCGTGTCCAGGTGGCAGGCGAACAAGTGACTACTGATGTAAGGAAAGTAGTCACTGACTTTTGAAATATAGATGCTTATTACTGGCATCTCTGTAACTGATAAATTTCTTGAAATTTAATCCATACTTCAATCTACTATTTTATTATAAATCATGAGATTCATATTGAACCATGTTACACATAATTTTAGTAAATATGACCATTTAAAAAAACTGGAAAAAATCCATTCTTGAAGAAAAAAATAAAAAATGTATTCACTCAACAGCCTGTTTCTGCCGGAGTTGTAAAACATCATAAAAACAGTCTTTGGATTTATGCACAATTATAGGGATTAGAAAAATAATACATATTTTAAGATACCCTAAATTGTCAGGGTCTCAAAGTGTGGTCTGTAGACACCTATAAGTCTACAGACTTATAGGGGATCAATGAAATCAAAATAATGACACTAAGATAATCATGCTGTTTTTACCATGTTGACATTTTCAATGATGGCACAAAAAGTCACTATGGGTAAGGCAGCTGGCTCCCTAACATGAATTACAGCAGTAGCACCAAACCACTAGTAATCACTGTAGTCATCATTGCTATACATTCAGTAAAAAGCTACTTTCACTAAAGAATGTCTTTGATGAAGTAGTAAAAACTATTAATTTTATTAAATCTTGAACATACATCTTTTTAGTATTCAATGGGATGAAATGGGAAGTATGCATAAAGGACCTATGCTGTATCATAGTATGATCAATCATACTTTGAGGAAAAACTGAGTTGGGAGCTGAAAAAGATTCATTTATCATGAAACACCATGTTTACTTGAAAGAACTGACAGGGCACCAGCCTGGCTCAGTCAGTAGAGCATGCAACTCTTTTTTTAAAGAGAGAGAGAAAAAGAAAAAGAAAGAAAGAAAAGAAAGAGAAAGAAAGAAAGGAAGAAAGAAAGAAAGGAAGAAAGAAAGAAAGAAAGGAAGAAAGAAAGAAAGGAAGAAAGAAAGAGAAAAAACGAAAGAAAGAAAAAGAACGAACGAATGAACAACTGACAAACAATGGATATTCAGGCATTTGTCAATTTTCTCAAAAAAGAACAAAAGGAACCTGTGATTTCAAGAATTCACAGTATTTGTTGCCAGAGATTAAAAAAAAACCAGATTTTTAAGTAGAAATTAGAATTTTAGAAAACTTGTATCTGCTACTACTGTGAGCTTGGACAGCTTCCCCATACCTAAAAAAATTTTTGATGAGATTGGTGGTGATATTAACAAATGTAATTTTGAAAATATTATATAAAGAAATGTGTCAACATTTGGAAGATCTACATAACCCAGTGAACCAGTGTTTTCCAAATGACTAATGCATGATGTTACAAAGTCATGTATGGGTAAAAGACCCATTCAAACTGCAAGACAGATTAATGGAATGCAATGTAAGTAGGGATTAAAATTAGTTGCATATATAAACCACATAAATGAGTTTATATGGCTTCCGATTCCATATTGCAACTAACTTTAAGAAACAATCACTTGTTGAATTGTGGTATAGTGACAAATAAGAATATCCACATTATTTTGAAGATACTTTTAAAATCTTTCTCCCTTTTCCAGCTACCTATCTGTGTGAAGCAAAATTGTTCTCATCTACTTCAACCAAAACATCAAAATACTGAATGCAAAAGCAGGTATCAGAACCTAGCTGCCTTCTATCAAGCTATATATTAAATACAATTATTAAAATGTAAAACAATGCCATTTTTATTTTTTAAATAGTTATTTTTAATAAAAATGTTACTTATGTTAACATGTAACAAGCTTATTAATGTTAGTTTAAGTCTTAATTAATAAATATATTTTAAATTTCTCTGTTTTGTATTTCTACAGTGGTAAATGTTGATAGGTAAACCCCACAAAAACAAAAGCTCTTTGGGTTCCTCAATAACTTTTGAGTATAAAGGGTTCCTGAAACTACTAGAAAAGACTATTATCAGAGTGACAAAATTACCTAAAAATAAAACCATAGTTCCTCATCAATGACTTAGAACATATAGTAAAAGGCTGATTTGATACTTGATATAATATCATGATTAGAGCAAGTCATAAAACATTTTCTTGATATTAACTTACAAAGAGAATTCTGTTTTACTAATTTCAGTTGTGATGTAGTCAATTTTTCTCCTCGCTGGCTTTTATTCTCTTCATCACCCTCCTCATCTTGAACTACAAAGTCATCAATAATATAATCATCTCCATCTTCATCATATTCATAATCCTCCTCCTCCTCCTCCTCATCATCATTTTCATCACTGCTTGGGCAGGATTCCTTTTCAGAGTCCTAATTAAATTAAAACATATCCTTCAGTAAATTTGTACCCTTAAATTGTCAGTATGGATGTGAAATTAAAAGATTAAATCTGAAACTAAAACAATGATCCATGGAAATTAACATCATATTGTAAGGTTAAAAAAAAGTCTTGTCATGTTAAATGCTGAACTTTTGGAATTAGGAAGAAGATAATATACCTTGGTAAATGATATAAAATGTTTAAAGTGGACATTAAGATTATAATTAGAAGTTAAAAAGAGGAAAGACCATATGAAACAGTCTTTCAATTTTAAAAGAATGATAAACTGAGGCTCATGATAAAACTATATATTAGACACAACAGTGCAATCAAACATGTTCAAGGATACTTGATTGAAAAATAAATTCAAAAATTGAGAAATAGAACAGACTCAACACTTTGATTTTTATAAAAAATAAGTACTTTAAGGAAAAATTTAAAAACAGTAACAAAACCAATAAAATATAACACACCTCAAAATCTCTACTACTATTTCGTCTCTGACGAGATCTTTGTTTTGAGAGTTCTTTCAGTTTCTGGAGTTGTTCTCGCTTTCTTGCAGCTAGAGTTTTTTCAGGTTTTTTTTGCTCCATCTCAACTGAAGAACATTCATCTTCAACCACTCTACGTGGACGTTTAACACCTACTTTTCTAACTAGGATATCACTATCATCACTCTCATCACTGTCATACATAACAGAGGAGATCCTTTTTCTCTTCCCTCGCTTGATGTGTTCTTCTTCTAAGTCCTCTTCTATTATTTGTCCAGTGTGTTTGTTGAGATCATCATCCTCTTGACTTGAATGTTTTCCATGATCTGGTAAGTCAACACTTCTATATTTGTTTTTGTTCTTTTCTTCTTCATATGCTGAACTGTTGCCAGTGTTCATGAGATGCTCACAGTTACTACTTTCACTTTCAACTTTAATTAATCTAAGTTCTCTTTCATTTTCCGGCTTTTTATTACTATCAAACCCCTTGTTATCATCAAGCTCTTCATCACTGTCAAGCTCTTCATCACTGTCAAGCTCTTCATCACTATCAAACTCTTCGTCACTGTCAAGCTCTTCGTCACTATCAAATAACTGTGAGATACTACTTCTTTTAGTCCGCCTCCAATCAACTCGAGATTTCTGCTCATGCTCTTGAGTTTTAGAATTTTTCCTTGTTTCGTGTCTTCTAACATGTATCATTTTCACTTAAGCTTCTACAAAATAAAGTTATTAGGAATATAATAATGATAACCAGATTACAACAATGAATGCATTATGGTACAAACTATATTTATTTGGTGTTATAAAATGGTTCACAAAGGTAAAAATCACATAAAATATCTGAGTTAAGATAGTTTATTCAACATATAATTTATTGAACATCTATGAAATAATTGTATGAACATTTATTCTGAATTATGCTATATTTTGTGCTGAAAGGGATACACAGAAAAATAATGGTCCTGTTCTCCAGAAGATTATTATCCATGGGTAGAACATACAAACATATATTAAGAAAAATGCAAGGTATTCATTTAGTACAAAATGAGAGATAAAAATAACTGCAATAAAATTATAAAGATGCAGGAAGAACAGTATAGCAAGTGCTTCACTGAAGATTTTATTGAACAGATATGATCTGATAGACTTCTAAAGGACTGGCTATATTTCAACAAAAAGAATGACAGAAAAAAGGATTTCAGGCAGGTAAAAATGGTAAGGTCAAAACTTCGGCACTGAGAGAGAACATGGTATGTTAAGTAAGTGTGACCAAAAAAGGTGTGAAGAAAGGCTTTATGCTGGAAAAAAAGAGACAAGTATAGAAACATAGGGTGGGATTACCAGAATCATTCATCCTTAGGCCAAGGATTCTGAACAGAGAAATGATATGAATTATAACATAAAGGACCAATCAATTTACATGAAGAAAGTTATAAAGTAGTAGCTGACAAAAGATAGCATTGCAAAATTAAGAGATCACCTATCCACTAAGATTGTAGCTTCTATATACTTTAGTAAAATGGCAGTGGCTTTAAACCACTCAAAGTTAAAGATATAATCCAACAGAAAACTTACTAATAATCCAAAATTGGGTGAAAAAATAGTTTCATGGTGAAGCAGAACATGATATTGGGAAGGAAAACAAATACTGTAAGTTTCTGATTCAGAGAAGGCTGACCACCATTAAAATTATCACAAGTACATAATAAAGGAACAATTAGAGACAAGTAAGATAACTAGAACAGTAACATGTATATACTTCTGTAGTTGCTAAGGAATTAGACATATGATCACAATGTAATGAGACTGACCTCATAATATATGTATAAGAACTTATATATTCTATTGAGTGCTATCTCCTTCAAAAGAAATCACCTTATGAGACTAATTATTCCAATATTTGCACCATGGCACAGAATATTCTTGGAGATTTTCTATAAAACATAGTATCAAACAATACATAAAAATATGAAAATAACCCCACTCCATTTTTTTTAATCCCAAAAAGTGGCTTAAATACCTATTTTATTGACTTGTCTTAGTTTAGGGACTGTTAGCAGCTTCCAGAAATTAAATCCAATTTCAAAATATGAATATTAATTACCATTACAGATATTTTTTAGATGTGCTGTAACTTTGAAGGTAATCGAAAAATAGAATGCCAAAATTTTTTGAGCAATGGTAGTATCACTGAATCAAGTTTATAGCTTTCCAAGATGATTCCTTTTTTGGGTGGGTGGGAGTGGGGGAAATACCACTCATTTGGTTGTACAAATTCTGTTATGTTTAAAAGCAATGTGACAGTTTCTACAATGGTAACACCTCATATAAAATCAGGATAACGGTTGCTAAGATTATATACCAGAAATTTTCTTTATAGTGTAGGCTGAAGAGTGACCTTATAACAGTAACTGCTAGGAGATACACTAAGCATTATAACAGCAATCTAACAAATCCTAGTCAACAGACAAAATATTCTGTTACTTGAAGTTACACTTTGCTTGCATATTACAGAAGGCTTATAATAAAATCAGCAAAGATGAGAATTGTGGTCAAAATCACCTTTAAAAAAATCTCTATATTACTCTTTAAAGTATGTTTTTTTATATACCATACTGCTTCACAGTAGATCCACCCAGTTTCTTCTCCAGGTTTTGAACAGATCACTGTTGGTTTTTTTTTTTTTTTTAAATTAAGCACCAGATAAATCAGGCAGCTTATATTGTGAAGCCATATGTTACAAATAAGTATTTTTTGGGCACATACAGTTAAATTTGCACAAACTGTGCAAGTGCATTACACTACTAATGTCTTTCTAATAAGTCTGTCTGAATTAGGAGAAATAATGAAAAAACATTTATGAAAACAAATGACAAATATGGCTTCAGTAGATACACTAAAGCAGGTGTGAACATTAGGAACATTAAATGAAAGATGATTTTATTAGTCCTCAAAAGCAGTTTCATGTACACTAGATGACTATCTCACAAAAGACAGTTATTTATCATATCAATAGGTGACTCCTATGACAATGGTAGAACAGGTAAGCACATGACACTATAAAAATACCTATCACTACACACAGTTAAGCTATGAAAAAATCCTGTATGTATAGGAATTTTTTAGTGTATTTTCATATCTGTTTTTAAATCCTGACAATTATCCTAGAAGGAAGATACTGTCTCCCTTCATTTGTAAATATCAAAGCCAAGGACATAGAGTTTAAGTGACTTACCGAAGATCACACAGCTTGTTAGTGACAGAGCAGGGATTAGAAACCAGGTCTCCCGATTCCCCGTCCAGTCCTACACAATGACTGCTGCCAATATTATATTTATACAAGGTAGTAAAAATCATGCCTTTAAAAAGTCATTATTTTATCTCTCATTCATGCTAAATTTTAGTTTCATAAAATAATCAAAATAGTTTAGAGTTTACAAACATGCTTTTTAAAAAATTATGTAACAGAATTCTAGTGCACATGAGTTAGGCCAGACACTTCTGGAAATCGTCCAATAGGCAAGAAAAGAATGTGCAAAAGCGATGAAAATTTGAAACTTCCCTCTACCATCTTATTGATGACACTGATTACAAAATTTAAGGATTCCCCATTGAGTCCAAAAGTAAAAATTTCAAAAAAGGCAGTCTCTGATGAGAGAAAAAAAATTTATTTGGGAAAACTGCAGTACTGGATATTTGAAGAAGCAAATTTTATTTAAGTAAAATAAATCAAGTTTCATTTGTCCAACTGCCAAATTTCCAGTTCTCTCTTCATATTTCAAAACTGCTATTTTATCAATAACGTCAAAAATTCTGTCATTGAAAAAGAAGATAATTTAAATATGGTAGGCTCCTCTTTTAAAATTGTGAATACTTTTCCTATGTTAGCTGGGGAGGGAAGAATGATGACAGAGGGAAAAGGTGAGTGAACTGAACCTGAGAAGAGAAATGAGAAGGTGAAGCTAGGTTGATGAATAAGCCATCTCTTGGTCTTTGGAATTCACTCAAAAAAAGAATCCATGCAATGGATGTAATCTCTTTATATGCTGAGTATATACTCAATTTCTTGAAATGAGAATTTAATCAAGCTTCTTTAATGAAACCTTACCTTTAGGCAAAGAGAAAAACAGAAAGACTCCAAACAGAAAGCATTAAATAAATGAAGAAGATCAATACTATCACATCTTTGTGCTTCATAGTTAATATCACATAAAAGGCACATACATAGCTATGCTCTCTGCCAAAGAAAGTAAGTTAAAGGTAAGAATCCATATTACTCTCTCACCCACACTAACTCTACAACTAAAAGGTACTTTGATAATGCTACTTCAATTTCTCATCAGAAGAAATATCCTTTAGTCTAGACGTTGAGGTTAACTCATCCTAAAGAAAAGATTCATTCTAGGAATCACTTGCCCTGTCAGGTGACAGTTTACATTTGTAAGGTTTGAAGGGCAGCCATTCCTTGAAATTCCACCAGAAGGGGTGCATTCCTGTTTGTAATACAACACCCCTCCCTGATGTTTCCTTTTATAGGACAGTTTGGAGAGGAAACCTTAACTGATCAAAGAAATGGTTACTGAATGTACACACTATGTGCCAGCACATGCTCAGAGCTGTGGCGTTACCAGAAGAAATCAACAACACGGTCTCTGCTCCCAAGGAGCTCACAATCTGATGAAATTACTAGGGACACCAAAACAAGCCGGCATAGTACATGATTTAAGGGCTACAGTGTATGATTCTCATTTAAGTTCTTTTCACATTGCTGTGAATAAATTTATCACAGTTCTTCCACTGCTGGAAAACAGGGCAGCACAACAGGGCAGAAATAGGAAATGGGAAGGTAACATATGAAGAGAGGAAAGCCAATTTGCCCCACTTAGAATCACGAACCAACGCTCCACAATTTCGCATAGAGTGCATCCTGCCAGCTTAGCATCCGGGACAACTACAGTATTCATTAAAATCTTTAAATACTGAAGGTGGTTCTCTAAATCCAACAGGGTTGAGTGTCAGAGGAAAGATCCTCTGGGGAATTAACACCAGTCATTTTCCTGATTACAAACCTGGCTCTTTGGCGGAACGCAGGCACCCAGCGCAGCACGCCCGCCAGTCCGCTGCTCTGCCTCCGGGAGAGAGGGGCACCGTAGCTAGGAAACCGGACCCTTAGACAGAGCTTCACGATGACGTGCGAGGGACGACACAAACCCCCAGGCCCCAGAAGAGCTCCGCACCCAGAAAACCAACAAGAGTCTGGAAAGGCCAGAAACCCGCGAAATCACCACTCGAGCTTCCCCCAATAGTCCTGCCCACTTCCCCGCCGCGGAGGAAACTGGCACCCCGCCCACTGCAGCTCGGCCCAGGCTGCGGGCGAGTGGAGAACAACGTTGAGGGGTGTCGTCCCGCCCATCCCGAGAGTGCCCGCGGGAATTTTTTTTTTCCCGCCTGCCGGGAGGCGCGGCTTCCCCTGCTCGGTTAATAAACCATTAGCAGCCTGAGCGAGAGCGAGTCCCCGCCCCGAGCTGCCCCCGCGCCGCCCCACGCCCTCACCTTTCAAAGCTCCTCCGCCTTTGCCTCCGCCTTTGCCTCCGCCCCAGGTACCCACTCCAGACTGGCGACGCTCCTCCTCCTTCCGGGGACCAGGGGAAGTCCCGCCTCTGGGAGGAGCAAGGGGCGGGGCCGGCAGCAGGAGGGGGCATCTTCCGGGAGCGTGTGCTGGGGGAGGAGCGGTCGCCGCGCGTTAGTCAGGGAGCGGTGCGGGTCCTGGTTCCAATTGAGGTGGGGAGAGGGGCCCGGCGGGCTGTGAGGGGCCGGGAGGACTGTCCAGGCTAAGCCCCGCGCGGGAAAGTGTGGCTTGCGGTGGAAGGGGTTGGCTTCTGGGGAAGAAATCAAACCTAACCGTTCACTTGGGGAAGGGGGCTAGTCCCCGACTCCCTGGTTCTTCCGCTCTCTGCAGTAACTTTGGGGTGTGGCAGGGGCTAGTGACCGGCTTTTACTCCGGATCAGGGCGTGAAGGAGGTTTGTGATCACGATGGGGTTATAGTCTTTAACGCGGCCACTGGGGGAATAAAACAAATGTTTGTAATCCGGATTATCCGCGGTGGCTTGGGGCCTCCTCTACTGCCCATCTAAGTTAAAGGCCTGTTCCCTCAAACTTGCTCCCCTCTCATCTTCCTCTGCCGTCTCTTTGCCGGCCAAGCACATCCGGGGACGGGGCCAGGGCCACCAGGTTCCTGGTAAGGTTGAAAGACTGAGCGTGTAGGACTGTTAAAGTGAGTCTGTGTGAAAGAAGGAAGGATTTTGTAGATTGCTTCAGAGGGAGTGTGGGGTGAGGCCGTGAGTCCCAGAGCCTCAGCATGTCAGGGAAACGGAAGCGGGTGGTGTTAACTATTAAAGATAAGCTTGATATAATAAAAAAACTTGAAGACGGAGGTTCTTCCAAACAACTGGCAGTGATTTATGGAATTGGTGAGACAACAGTTCGGGATATAAGAAAAAATAAGGAAAAGATTATAACTTATGCAAGCAGTTCTGATTCCACAAGTCTTCTGGCCAAGAGGAAATCTATGAAACCATCCATGTATGAGGAACTGGACAAAGCAATGCTAGAATGGTTCAACCAGCAAAGGGCAAAAGGGAATCCCATATCTGGACCGATTTGTGCAAAAAGGGCAGAGTTCTTCTTTTATGCTTTGGGAATGGATGGTGATTTTAACCCCTCCGCTGGTTGGTTAACTCGTTTTAAGCAGCGGCACAGCATTAGAGAGATTAACATTAGAAATGAAAGATTAAATGGAGATGAGACTGCTGTGGAAGATTTTTGTAACAACTTTCGAGACTTTATTGAACGAGAGAATTTACAGCCTGAGCAGATCTACAATGCAGATGAAACTGGACTCTTTTGGAAATGCCTACCATCCAGGACTTCT
This sequence comes from Halichoerus grypus, assembly GCF_964656455.1. NCBI lineage: Eukaryota > Metazoa > Chordata > Mammalia > Carnivora > Phocidae > Halichoerus > Halichoerus grypus. The sequence continues at coordinate 76,287,746 of NC_135722.1, forward strand.
GTGATCAAAGGTAAATGCACTGTCTCGGGGCACAAGTCAATTGAAGAAAGAGTCACTATCATGTGTTGTGCCAATGCAACAGGTTTACACAAACTGAAACTTTGTGTTGTGGGGAAAGCAAAGAAACCTCGCTCCTTCAAGTCAACTGACACCTCAAACCTGCCAGTTTCTTATTTCAGCCAAAAAGGTGCATGGATGGATCTTTCCATTTTCCGACAGTGGTTTGATAAGATCTTTGTGCCACAGGTTCGAGAATACTTAAGATCTAAAGGCCTGCAGGAAAAGGCTGTGCTCTTGTTGGATAATTCACCAACACATCCAAATGAAAATGTCCTCAGGTCAGATGATGGCCAAATATTTGCTAAATATTTACCACCTAATGTGGCTTCATTGATCCAGCCCTCGGATCAGGGAGTCATAGCGACAATGAAGAGAAATTATCGTGCGGGTCTTCTTCAGAACAACTTGGAAGAAGGTAATGACCTGAAATCATTCTGGAAGAAGCTAACTCTGCTAGATGCACTTTATGAAATAGCAATGGCATGGAATTTAGTAAAGCCGGTTACCATCAGCAGAGCATGGAAGAAAATTCTTCCTACCATAGAGGAGAAGGAAGGCTTGGACTTTGATGAAGAAGATGTTTCTGTGGCTACTGTGGCCACCATTTTACAACATACCAAAGGACTGGAAAATGTGACTACTGAGAACATCGAAAAATGGCTTGAAGTGGACAGTACTGAACCAGGCTATGAAGTGTTAACTGACAGTGAAATCATCAGAAGAGCACAAGGCCAGACAGACGAATCTAGTGAAAATGAGGAGGAGGAAATAGAACTGATTCCAGAGAAACATATTAATCATGCAGCTGCTCTCCAGTGGACTGAAAATTTATTGGATTATCTAGAACAACAAGGTGATATGATTCTGCCTGATAAACTCGTGATACGTAAACTTCGAGCCACCATCAGAAATAAACAGAAGATGACAACCTCAAGTCAATAATGGCATGTCATTGTTAACCATTGTTTTGGTAATTGTGTTTGTAACTCTTAATCTCTGCAGTGTGATTTAATTTTCTTTGCGTTCTTAATTCTCAGTCACAGCCCTATGAAATGCAGATACGAAAATGTATCTGAAGTGGTTCGAGGATTATGTTTTGCATCATCTCTGTGTCTTTATTTGTGCAGATAATTGAAAGCTGATTCTGTATAGATATAAATTACATATGCACAGGTATTCACTTTTGTAGATCTGCAATTACCCCTTCTATTACAGTGGCATTCCCTAAACTTTCTAAAAAAAAAATTACAGATAACAGTGAACAGATTGAGCATTTTCCTGAAATCTGTTGTTTGGTTTATGAGGGCTGCCACAGTAATCTTTTCTTGTGTTAACATCTTAAACATTACGTTTTGTGTATCTGTATACACTGACAGAATGAGAAATATTTTAGATTTCAGGGTGATCTGCAATAATTAAAAGTGAAGTCCAATAATGAGGAAACTGATCAATGAATTATAAAAATAACTTAGAAATCATACTTTTGTTCTCTTACATTTGTTTATGTGGCAAGAGGGGGAGATTTTTCTGGAAATAAATATATAGGAAGTGATTACTAAATTAGTAAGGAAACTATTTGAAAGCTGATATATAAATGAGCTATTCTGTTCTATTCATTTGTAGAAAACTGGGAGTTGAAAATTTGGGGAACTTTAGGTTATTTATACAAGGGGAATAAATAGGCTTGTTTTAATTGGGTCTTATATTATGAATTGGGTAATTATTTATTCGTAATTATAGTACAGGTTTTGTAATGTTATATGTGGTAATATGAACTCCCACCTTATATGTGGGGAAGAATCTTGGGAATTTAAAGTTATGGTTTTTTTACTGTGTACTTGGAAATGTCTATAGTTTGAAAAAGTTTATCATACCTTCCCCTTTTATTTGATATGAAAAGAAAAAGAAATGAGAAGAATAAAGTTATTATTTTTAACAAGCCATAGGTTGTGACCTGTTTTATGAAGAAAGCAGAAATAATTATGGAAAGTGCCAGATTCTAAGGACTTTAATTTACTCTTTTGACACTTGTAAAAAGGTATTCTTTCTTCTAGAATCCATTTAAGTCAGATTTTTGATAAATTTGCTTAGTAAATTTAATATGTTTATTCAAGACATTGAAAAGACTGTGAATATTGATTTAATTTATAATTTAAAAGCAGAAAAGCAGTGGGTCTCCGTATTATTTCATGTTTTGGCCCTTTAAAAAATGTTCTCCATCAGTCATTTTTTTAAAGTTTTAACTGTTTCATTGAAATATTTTGCATTTTATATTTATAGTGCCTTTCTTAGAATTCTAAGACTTCAAGGAGACTTTTAGCTTCCCTAATTTCTGTTATCTTAATGATGTATGTCCAGATTTTTTTTAAAAGACTTCTGTGATGAGAACTGTTTAAAAATTATTGCATGAATTGCCTCAGTGCACAGAGGAAAAAGCATCAGAAATTAACATACATATTGAATCAGACAATTATACATCCTGCTATAAATTCAATTGTATATAAAAGAATTTTTCATTTTTCTAATATGAAAATGTATAAAAGCTTCTTGGAATTTCTGTCTGGATTTGCTCAATTTTTAAAAATTAATCTTGTCAGTGAAATTCAGCTGTATCGTTGCCACCTAGTGGTAAAATTAACATTACTGTTAAGCTGTGTGGTTTTAAATATTAATATCAAGTAAAAGGTTCACTGTTTTGTGGCCTTGAGTGTGAATCTTGTGACTCTTTCTCTAGCCTGTGAGAGACTGCTCTTGTTTTTTAGATTTATAGCTATTTTCTCTTTTCTAAAAGCTGCCAACACTGGTAGGCTGTAGTTCTGTTTTGGACCCTTTTATCCTTAAGCGTAAGTATAAAAGCTGCCAATTACTGAATACCATGTTGTGTTCTAAGCAATATACTTATATAATCCTCAAATCATGGTGGAAATACTGATGCTCAGCTCATACTCTTAATTGCTGAAGATCACTTGGGTACAGGTAAGAATTTAAGCCCAGATATTTGATGCCAAAAGCCTATGCTTGTATTATCCAACCTAGGCTAACCTCTTAACATTTTCCAGTCTTCAAAATGTATTTCCTGCCACCAGCCCCACTCCCCCCACCCTTCACGGATGTCTGACTTTACTTCTCTGTACACTTGTGGCAGCAACTGCCCTTTCCTTTACTCTTTTATGAAGTTAGTCTTCCTCTTTCATTACCCTGTAGTTCATTTCCGTTTATCCCCAACCTAATAGCATTTGAAACTCGAGTCATCTGTCTTTTGATTTCTGGTTAGCCATGCTCAGTGAGGATCCTTTCTCACTTAAACAATTTAAAACCCACCACTGGGAAAATAAACAGTTCATGAGAACATTTCTCTTTAGTTTATGAGACAGTCTCAAAGAGATGCGAGGAATTGGCACAGTATTGTACCAACGTGAAAGTCTTGCTAGACCAAAGATACTGAAAACCGCTACTATGAAAACCACATGAGTATGTATATACTCAGATCCATATAGATCAAAGGGGGAAAAAAAACAAATGAGATGATAAGGGGAAGAGAAGGAAGGATAGGTTGAAATACAAGAAGAGTTGGTTAGAAAAGAAAAAAGAAACATGTGGGCTGCAGTGAGGTTAATTTTGTAATAATGTGTGTTTCACCATCACAGTCCCAGGCTTACTAATATGTGTTGCTCATTCATAGATGGTCCCTGGAATCTTTGCTTTTCTTCTTTCTTACAGAATGTTTAAAAGTCAGTGCCAAGTTAAATGCATTTGATCACTAGTTGGGAATGGTTAGTGGATGATGACGGAAACTATTTGGGTACTATATCTGTCCCAAAGTCATAAATCCTTAGTTCCTGATTCCTAGTCCCTTAACGTCCCACCAGAGGCTGTTTGGCTTTCGATTTCTCCATTAAGAAATTAGCCACAGGGGTACCTGGGTGGCTCAGTCAGTTGAGCGTCTGCCTTCTCCTGGGGTCGTGATCCCAGGGTCCTGGGAAGGAGCCCTTCATCGGGCTCCCTGCTCTGGAGAGCCTGCTTCTCCCTCTGCCCCTCCCCCTGCTCATGCTCTTTGTTGCTCTCATTCTCTCTCTCAAATAAATAAAATCTTAAAAAAAAAATAGAAATTAGCCATAGACTTAGTTTTCTCACCAGTCTTGCCAGGTTTTCCCATTGATGAGCCTCAATAAAACAACAGCTCTCAGAAAACCCATCTGTACATTACGATGTTTCTTTAAACCCATACTCCTAGTAGCCAAGAATTGTATGAGAGTAGGTTTACAGGCAGGAAATTAGGAACTTACTTTTTATGAGAGATTTGGACTTTTTGGGGGTGGATGGTGAGGGAAGTGGAATTCTTTGCCAGGTGTAAATTTAGTGAATCAAAAATTGGTTGGGCCTTACTATATGCATAAGACTACTGGGGGTGGTGTGTTTAGGAAAATAAAAAGAAGAGTGGTTCTTGTCCTTAAGGATCTTGAAATTAAGGTGGAAAAATGACATTTGAAAAAAAAAAAAAACATCTGTTCAATTGTAAACTCAAGTAATACAGCCAACATGATGTGATAAGGACTATGTGAAGAAACCATCATGATTTATTTTGCTTATCCATTCCTTCGCTGGCTTGTACTTTGTATACCGTTTACATTTTAAGCTTTTCTTCGTTCTTGTTTTTTACTGATCCTGAGTGACTTCATCCATTTCCATTACCTGCATGCTTAGGACCCCAAATCTACCTCCAGTCGCTGTCTTCAGAAGTCCAAATTTGTATCTTCAATTGAGAAGCAGGATTTAAGTTTGGAAGGGAAATTAAAATTGTTGCTTTTCTTCCCGTCTGTAGTAGACTCTCCATTAAGCATTCTGATGTCAGAGGTACCTAGATGGGCTAAGGAGTTGAAATAGTTTTTTAACTGAATGTCAAATTAAGCTTATCTTCCTTGGTCTAAAATAGCAAAACAGATAATTATCTATTTTCTTATCTCTGTCCTCTTTCTTAGTTAGCCTTTTCTGATGTACATACATGCCTTTGCCTCTGACCATTCCTTCCCACAGGCAGCCATAGTGCTTTCTGGTTTGGGTATCCTTGTTGCTACTCAAGTATTAAAATTTAGTTTGTCATGTTCCAACCCCTAACCTCCTTAAATGACCATCATTTATATTCTTTACACCAACCATATGCCTTAGAAATGTACTCTGTTTTCCTCACTTTGGGCAGTGGCAACTTCCCATAGTAACTAGGCTTATGCAATTAGAAGCGGGGTATGGAAGAATGCCCAAAGGGTACCGGTCGCTGGGGACACCTAATAATGCGAAAACTAGTGTCCGTAAGACCTTGGAGCCTGTAAGACTTGTAATATATTGTGAAGTGATTTTTGCAATCTGTGTCTCTTAATACTGGATTAGGAGATGAAGGCTCAATGCAGAGTAGTAGACATTCAACAAATGTGTACTCAGCAAACACTAATTGTATACTTTCTCTGTGTAAGACATGTGTTAGGCAATGTATGGGATACATGGATAAGACTATCCGCTTCAAGAGATTTATATTAGAGACATGTAGAAAAGGGAGAGAATTAAGTGTTACAGTGTTGATGGAATACAAAGAAAACACTCATAAAATCTGATATGAGTGACATAAAGCAGTATAATCTGATAGGAGTAGAGTCATAACAATTGAGTTGGTCTTGAAAAGCAACTGAATTTTTCATTTCGGTTTTATTTGTCTTCAGTCATTGCCAAATGTCCTCCAGGGGGCCAAGTCATCCCCACTTGGGAACCACTGCTGTAGAGCTACGGGATCACAGGTACTTGGTTTGCTTTCCAAGTTACTGAAGGTAATATTTATAAAATATTTCTACCACTATCCCAAATTACACAGCCTTTGGTATTTATTTCCCTGATGCCCGCTTCCTGATCACTGATTTAATGCCACACACTTGAGATTTTTGTCAACAGCGACACCGCACTTCAAGGTACCCATTTCTCTATTGATCTGGGTGACTCTAGCTAATGAAACACACCTCAGAATTTTAGAGATTTACAATAATGTTTTTCTCTCAGCAGTTTTGTGATGATAAAGGACTTAGTTGGAGCATGACTCTTCTTTAAGTAGATTCATGGACCTAGGCTCCTTCTGTCCTGTGATTTTGCGTTTGCTAGACTCTTAAAAATCTTCTGCATCTAGTTAGCAGATGGAAAAAGAGAGAGGATGAAGAATATACCCTGCTTCTTAGAAACTTCCTTTTCTCAGAAGTGATATACAATTTTTCAGTTCACATCCTAATGATAAGAACTAATCACCTGGCCCTACCTTCATACAGGCAATGCTTGGGAGTGACTCCCTAGCCAGGCAGCTGCTTCCTAGTGACAACTTCATACTCTGGAAGGGGAAGGCACACTTTAGTGGAAAATTAGCCCTTTCTGAAACAAAAACAGTGGCAATTATTCTTATAAAATCATCTAAGGAGCTTTAACAAAGAATATCAGTGCATGAGTCCTACTCTAGGATCTGATTTAGTCTACAGTAGTTATAATGGGTTTTGTTTTTTGTGTTTTGTGTTTTGTTTTCAAGTTTCCACATATCTCTCAATATGCAACCAAGGCTGAGAACCACAAGATTATGAATTTGCAAGGTGAGCAGAGTAGAAGATGTGGAGACAATAGACTAACAGGCTCCTCTGATGGACCATGAGGTCAAGCCTATATATAGCGGCAGAGTAGTAAAGAAGCTAAATAAGAAAGCAAATTAGCATGTATATGCATCTGTGTATCTTTGTAGGGGTAACTATGATATCAGAGGAGAGACCATGGAACTTGGAAGCAGAAGACCAGTGTTTAAGTCCTAGTTTTACCATTTTTCAGTTCCAGAATTCCTAATTGGTTCTTTTTCATAAGTGCCTATCCTTTCATGTATAAAAAAATCTTATTATTTAAGTGTATTAATTTTACTTATTTGAAAGTTACAGTTTGAATTCTCGTCAATCTCTGACCGTTCTCTAACATCTACTGAATTTGTAGTCTTTCATGGAGTTGGTACTATTCCAATACTTGGACATTGTTAATTGTGCCTTCCTCATGGAGTTGAGATTACCTGAAAGACTATGGTCTCTGCTTATATAGCACATATTGTGGGAGGTATAGAAACATGCTAAAGTTTGGTCCGAGCCATTGATAGTGAGAATAGGAAGTGGACATTATAACCTGCCAGATGGCGACCTTGGGAGTTTGTTTTCTGAGCTTGGATGCTCCCCATTCCTTCTGACTTTACCAGCTACCAGGGGCGTTGTTCTATTAATTACCCCAAGCTCCTTCTTGAACACAGGCATAGATTTCTCCTGTGCCTAGCCTGGAAAGTGGCAGTTGTGTGCCTGGATCCTTACATCAGGCCTCTTGTTGGTTTTATCTGGACTTATGCTTCCAGCTTTCACCACTTTATTATGTGGAATACAATTTTCTTCTACATGATTTATGGCTCTCCAAAAGTTTATCTTCTTGTTTTTAGGATGGCTATACTTGCTTCTTTTAAAATTTTATGTTTTTTTCTTATAATGTATGTGATTGATATAAGATGAGAATAAAGCATCTAATGTCTCCATTTATCCTGATATCAGAAATCCTAGCAGTGTGATCTTGGGTGAATCTCTAAGTTTCTCTGAGTCTCATCTCTAAAATGGGGATAATAATACAGATTGTTAAGAGGAATAAATAAAATAACGTACAATACTTTGTGAACGAATGCTAGTTTTTATATTATCAGTAGGAAGGATTAAAGGACCGGAGGCATCAAAGATGAAGAGAAGAGTGGGACAGTATGATAATTGAAACAGTAGGAGTTTGTGGTTGAAGGGAGGGATAATAGAGGTAAAGATTTGCAACTTTAGGTATTCACAGTGTGTTGAGGCAATGTATACAATCAGGCTCTGGCATTTCTTTTTCAATGCACTACACTGCTTTCTTTTGTTATTGTATGATATGGGGACTAACTCTTTATCATGTATTCATTTGTTCATTTATTAATTCATCTCAAATATTTATCTACCTATGATTATTTACCTCCTTCATAACCAAAAAAATTAAATAATCATCCCCTAATTTCTTCTTGCAGATTTGTGTAATTGTGAACTTGGAATTAAATTCTTAGGTATTTTGTATGTTAGAAAAATGACTCGTAAACAAATAATGCAATATATGTTAAGAAAGAAAAAAAGAAGAAGAAGAATGTAGCAGGAGGGGAAGAATGAAGGGGGGGAAATCGGAGGGGGAGAAGAACCATGAGAGACGATGGACTCTGAAAAACAAACTGAGGGTTCTAGAGGGGAGGGGGTTGGGAGGATGGGTTAGCATGGTGATGGGTATTGAGGAGGGCACGTTCTGCATGGAGCACTGGGTGTTATGCACAAACAATGAATCATGGAACACTATATCTAAAACTAATGATGTAATGTATGGGGATTAACATAACAATAAAAAAATTAAAAAAAAAAAAGAAAAATGACTCGTATTTTAGGTTGCTATACTGCTTCGTTGATCAATGAGAGATGATGAAGAGAGATGCTCAGCAAGATTGATGATTTTTGATGAGTAGCATTCAAATTGGTTTTAAAAACCAGAATTATTTTGAGGTTATCATTTAGAAATGCATGTAGTATATAATATTTATTCATTGATTTATATAAATACATGGTACAAATACTCTTGTTGACACACAGTTAAGATATTTATGTATAATACATATTTTATATTACTTAGAGATGATTTGATGGCTTTAAAACAGAAATCAAATACAAATAAAAGTAGTTAAAGAAAAATGTTCAATAATGATTATATTCTAAAAGTATTAAAATATCCAATATAGGAGTTTTATTTTGACTGAGTTTTCATAAAATCTCTCCCAATGTAATGGATGTTTTCTTGAATTGCAAAGATGCCTGGTCTTTAATAAGTTCTTTTAAAATTTTTACAGATAGATGCATTAACATCGATCATATACTCTCTACCTTGACAGAGTCGCCTTCTAATCAAGCTATTGTCATCATTCTTGCTTAAAAAGCTGGAATATATGAATTTAGCCTAATTAGGATATAATTAGGTTAAACCTGATTTGGGTTGACAGAAAGCCCTGCAGGAATTCTAAAAACAAAATTAAATTTCAAGGATTCAACATATTTCTTGTTAGGTCATAACAATATACAAAGTTACATAGCATTTTTAAAAGCATGATACACAAAAGCTTCAAAATAAAAGTAGACATTCATGACATTTATTTTCTGTTTGTCAGATTATTAATAGCACTTAATGGCATTTTAAAAAATGAACTAACGGAAAAAAATCCAAGCATGAATGACTGATAAATTCTATCATCTAATGAAATAAAATTTATTAAAGATGACTGTGGACTTTCGTCCACATCTGTTCAACACAAAATGTGTGGGATGGAGAAGAATGTGGTTTGTGGGAGCCAATGTAGAAAAGGCTATGAATAGTTTAATATCAACCAGTAATTAATGAAGTGTACATTAACAACATAATAGTGAATATTTACAGAAAACTTACATATGCCAGGAATTGCTCTAAGTTCTAGGAATTTAGCAAGAGACAGCTATGTATTGCTCTTAGTCCATGGTTACAACAAATTATTTTGTTTATTTCCCTGTGGATCAACTAACAACAAGGAAGTAGTTTGTAGCTCAATAAAAGACTTAACTTGGTGTTAGAATTGTCTCCAGATATAATGAATTCCCCCAGAAGTATAGAGTTTTCTATCATTAGTAGAGCTAAAATTTTGATTGACTGCCAGATCACTAAACTGTTAGCGAAATGGTTTGGTCACTCTACTGGTTGTGGGATGAGATGCCCTTTTCAATCCTGAGGTTCCGTGATTCACTCACATTGAAGGGTTGTAGGGAGAGCACTGATCAAATTACCAAACAGGAATAAATATACTTTCAGAAGCTTTCATTTACACATTCAGTGAATATTTACTCAGTGCTTACTACATAACAGACACCGTCTTTAACCCTTAGGTATCTAGCTTTTGCAATAAGTATAATGAGTTTTGGAATATGTCTTTTCTTTGACTTCTCTAGTTTCAAAGAACCACATTTTGCCATCAAAATATACCCAATTATAGAATCTAAAAAAAAAAATTAAGGGGAATCCAGAAAGAATTAGACAACAAACTTAACAAGACAGATAATATGCTTCTCTTTCAATAACTTTTTTATTGAATTTCACAGGGATTTGTGGTTGTTTCTGGCACTTAGGACAACAGATTGACCTTTTCCTCTCTTGGCTATTTAAAATTACTAACTATGCTACAGTAACAATAATGGTATCATTTACCATGTGCAAACCACCCTTCCAAATGATTTACATGGATACAATTTATTCTTCGCAACAATATTGTGATATCATGCAGGTACTATATGTCATAGTATCTCTTTTACTGAAGAGGAAACAGGCATAGAGAGGCTTACTAACTTACCTAAGGTTAAGCAGGTAGTAAGAGATGATACAAAAAAGCTGTGTATTGTGCTTATTTTCTATTTGGAGTTATAAACTATGTACCATATAACCTTTGTAGATAAGAGAATCTGTATGCCTGGCCCACTTAATTCTCATTTGTTATTGCTTGGCAATTTTAATATATGAGAAAAGGAAAACAGATATAGTAACATGGAGGAATTTATAGTGGAAGTTCATAAATGTTTACAACACTAACCTGGCTCTCTTTCTGACTTTCCTTCATAGACTCCTCTTCCTCTTCCTATTGAAATTGAAGGTATATCTTAGCATTCTGTGTAGCTCCTCTACCCTGCTCTTCTCCTGTGCCACATAATCCCTGAATAGTCTTGTCACAGATATGGTTTCTATCACTAGTCTGAAGTTTTATAAATCTCAACTATACATTTCCAAGTAAGGCCATTTTCCTTTGTTCCATCTAGATCAGTATATCCAACAATTTAGGTAAATCGAGGTTTTGAATTGTATTTTAAACTGTAAACATTTTCTTTTTATCTGTAAAGTTAATTTTTACAACTAGGGATGACATTTAGCTATTTCTCTAATTTTAAGAAAATCTACATAATCTTTAATTTGAGCTATCTCAGTGAGATCATAATAAGCTAATTATTACTAAGATAAAATTAACCCCTTATGTCAACATAGATTGCAATTAATGTGTATAACAGTTTTCTACAATAAGTTTTCTAACAAATGTAATTCCCTGAAATATATTTTCAAGCCCAGTTTTACAAAGCAATGTTTGGATTTATAATCAAACATTCAGCATTTTTTTTTTTTGCCATTTTTAAGAAACAGATCTAGAGGCCAATCTCAAATTGTGGTGGCACAAATAAGCATTGATTAGTATTTTATGATAACTCATGTAAATAGTTACCAAACCTCTCTTTTATCTAATTAACAACATGTAATGGTTTTTTGTGAGACTCATATTCTTAAAACATCTGTGATAATAGATTTCCATTGGAATTTCTAATTCAAATGCTGAGATGTACATCTTCTGACTCCTATTAAAATTTTTAGTCAAGGTGCATTAGAGAATTTGTAGTTGAGGCTTATGATTCTCTTTTGCTTATTGGAAACAAGGGGAGGAATAAGGAATATCACATACTTCATTTATGTAGTATGAAAACCAGAAATCAATAGAAAGGACTAAGCCATGAGTTGTTTTACAACCCACATATAAATTCATTCATTCATTCCATCATTTATTTGACAAAGATTTAAAAAGGATATGCATAAGGCTAATTGGGATAGTCCTTGTCAAGGAATTCAGGGTCATAACTGTATTTTCAATATTAAGATCATGTTCACTAGCGTTTTCCACATCCCACAATAGAATTTTGGACCCCACAGTTAATGAAAAGTTCTTGTTAAAATCTCTTAAAATGTAGTAAGTATATTATTAGATGACTAGACCATCTAGATGTATGCACTTTATGCAGTTTCCTTTGAAACGAACAATGTGATAATAGCACTCCAGTTGATTTCACACTACTCTGAATAGCCATTAAAAAGTACTACAGCTGGCCCTCTGTGCACCAGCCCCCCCCCCCCCCCCCGCAGCTCTGGGTGACACGTCTCCAATAACAGCTCTGGTGGGGAGCTGCAGCTCCCTGCCTGCAGGGAGGTGCCAGGTGCCCCTCAGCACCTGCCCGGCTGTCCCACCCCACTGCCCAAATGAAGGCTGTGGGTGATGGCGGCCTGGAGCCTTCTGCTGCCCAGGCAAGCCACAGGGAGGGTGAGCTTCCACGTGAGGGACTGCTTTTCTCCAGTCAGACATAGGCCTATGGCTCATGGTCAAGGAGAAGGGCAACCTCTGAGAGTATTGCTTCACCAGGAAAAAGACTTGTCCAGATGTAGAACATGCAAGCAGGCATTTTACTGCAATGTGGAGCGTCAGAAGATTGGCTCAGGCACAAGCTGGAATGTTGTTTTTGGGGAAAACTGGCATCTCTCAGAGACTGTAAGTCTGACTGCAAGGATTCTGGCCAACCAGAAAATCCACCCAGAGAAAACTCCTTCAGAGACATTGTTAGCTGCGAAGGAGTTGGCATCAATCTGGGTAAATCAGACAATGAGAAGAGGACTTGATTCCGAGTGACATTACTGCTCTTCCTCACTTTTGCTCCAAGCCCCTCCAATCCCTGACAGTGACAGCTTGTCGGTCCTCTTTGCACAGGGTAGCTGTAACGGCTTCACAACGGAAGATGACGAGCTTTCTTGTTTGGGATCAGCAATATTTCCTGAGGTTGCGCTAATGAATCATAGTTGTTGCCCCAATGTCATTGTGTCTTACAAGGGGACCCTAGCAGAAGTAAGAGTGTACAGGATATCAGCCCAGGAGAGGAGCTTTTTACCAGCTACATTGACCTCCTGTACCCAGCAGAAGACAGGAATGACCGGTTAAGAGATTCTTCTTTACCTGCTGCTGCCAGGAGTGTACCACCAAAGACAAGGATAAGGCCAAGGTGGAAATCCAGAAGTTCAGTGATTCCCCAGAAGGCAGAAACTATCCATGACATGGTCAGATGTGTACACAGTGTCATCGAGGAGTTCCGGAGGGCCAAGCACCACAAATCCCTTAGTGAGCTGCTGAAGATCTGAAGCCAGGAGAAGAGGAGCTCCGTGTTTGAGGACAGCAATGTGTACATGTTGCACGTGATGTACCAGGCCACGGGTGTCTGCTTGTGCATGCAGGACTGGGGAGGAGCCCTGTGATATGGACAGAAAATCATTAAACCCTACCGTAAGCATTATCCTCTGTACCCCCTCAACGTGGCCTCCTTGTGGTTAAGCTGGGAAGGCTGTACAGGGGCCTGGGGGGTAGGGTCAGAGGGAGAAGCAGACTCTCTGCTGAGCAGGGAGCCCGATGCGGGACTCGATCCAGGGACTCCAGGATCATGACCTGAACTGAAGGCAGTTGCTTAACCAACTGAGCCACCCAGGCGCCCTGTTAGTGCTTATTTAAATGCTAGTGCAGAAACCTTCAAGGATTTGAATATTTCAAATCATACACATCATTCTCTCATTTCTGTGAAATCACTGGAACGAAAACACTTGCCCTTAAACCTTACACGCGGCTTACCTGGAAGTTGGTCTTAATATTTAATCTTAATACCAAAATAATTTTTTGAATGCTTTTTTTTTTTCCCTAAGAGGTATGGCATAGTTTCATATATTATCATATACTTTGGACAGATTGAACTTAAAAAAATGTGATTCTTTTCCCCTTCATGCTTATTTTTAATTTTAATTAATAGATCTTATTTTTAGAGCAGTTTTAGGTTTATAGAAAAAGTATGCAGAATGTACAGAGAGTTCTCAAAAACCTTTTTCTCTGCTGCACCCCCTCCTTGCAGTTTATGCAATTATTAACATCTCCCTTTAGTGTGGCACATTTGTTACAAACAGTGAACCGATAATGATACATTATTATCAACCAAGGTCCATAGTTTATTAGGGTTCACTCTTTGTGTTGTACAGTTCTAAGTGTTTTGACAAATGCATAACACCATGTATCTACCATTATGGTGTCATACAGAATTGTTTCACTGCCCCCAAAATTTGGTGTTCCATCTCTCTCTTTTTCTAAAGATTTATTTATTTTGGGGGGGGGGCAGCGGGAAAGAATCTCAAGCAGACTTCCCACTGAGCATGGAGCCTGGCTGGGGGCTCAAAGTGGGGCTTGCCCATGGGGCTCGATCTCACGACCTTGAGATCACGACCTGAGCCAAAATCAAGAGTCTGACACACAACCGACTGAGCCACCCACCCAGGCGCCCCCGGTGTTCCATTTCTTAATCACTCCCTCTTTTCCTTGCTGTCTGTGAACCCTTGGCAACCACCAATCTTTTTACTCTCTATCGTTTAGCTTTTTCAAGAATGTCATATGGTTGAAATCATACACTGTAGCATTTATACACTGGCTTATTTACTTGGCAATATGCATCTAACGTTACTCCATGTCTTTCCATGGCTTGATAGCTCATTTCTTCTTTTTTTTTTAAGATTTTATTTATTCATTTGAAAGAGAGAGACAGAGCACAAGCAGGGGGAGAGGCAGAAGGAGAGGGAGAAGCAGACTCCACCCTGAGCTGGGAGCTCGATGTGGGACTTGATCCCAGGACTTGGAGATCATGACCTGGGCCAAAGGCAGACACTTAAACATCTGCGCCACCCAGGCGCCCTGATAGCTCATTTCTTCTTCTTCTTCTTCTTTTTTTTTTGATTATATATATATTTTTATTATGTTATGTTAATCACCATACATTACATCATTAGTTTTTGATGTAGCATTCCATGATTCATTGTTTGTGTATAACACTCAGTGCTCCATGCAGAACGTGCCGTCTTTAATACCCATCACCAGGCTAACGCATCCTCCCACCCTCCTCCCCTCTAGAACCCCCAGTTTGTTTCTCAGAGTCCATAGTCTCTCATGGTTCGTCTCCCCCTCCGATCTCCCCCCCTTCATTCTTCCCCTCCTGCTATCTTCTTTTTTTTTTTTAACATATAATGTATTATTTGTTTCAGAGGTACAGATCTGAGATTCAACAGTCTTGCACAATTCACAGCGCTTACTAGAGCACATACCCTCCCCAGTGTCCATCACCCAGTCACCCCATCCCTCCCACCCCACCCCCCACTCGAGCAACCCTCAGTTTGTTTCCTGAGATTAAGAATTCCTCATATCAGTGAGGTCATATGATACATGTCTTTCTCTGATTGACTTATTTCACTCAGCATAATACCCTCGAGTTCTATCCACGTCATTGCAAATGGCAAGATTTCATTCCTTTTGATGGCTGCATCTTATTCCATTCTTCTATGACTGAATAGTATTCCATTGTAAGGATATACCACAGTTTATACATTCCCCTATTAAAGGACATCTTGATTCCTTCCAATATTGGGCAATTATGAATAAAGCTGCTATTAACATTTGTACACAGGTTTTTGTGTGGACATAACATTTCAATTCATTTAGGTAAATATCTAGGAGTACAACTGCTGAATCATATGGTAAGACTGTGGTTAGCTTTGTAAGAAACTGTCACACTGTTTTCCAAAGTGGCTATACCATTTTGCATTCCACCAGTCATGAATGAGAGTTCCTGTTGCTCTACACCCTCAGTGTTTTGGATTTAGCCATTCTAATAGGTATGCAATAGTCTCATTTTTTAAATTTGCAATTCCCTAATGATATTTGATGTTGAGCATCTTTTCATATGCTTATTTTTCATCTATATATTTTAATTGGTGAGATGTATGTTTAGGTATTTCCTCACTTTTTAGTTGGGCTATTTGTTTTCTTATTGTTGGGTTTTAAGAGTTCTTGGTATATTTTGTATACAAGTCTTTTATCAGATTTGTGTTTTGTAAACATTTGCTATGGTTTTTCATTTATTTCTTTTTCAGAGCAGAACTTTGTAATTTTAATGAAGTCTAAATGGCCAATGCTTGCTTTCATGGATCATACTTTTGGGGTTGTATCTAAAAAAGCCTTCACCGAACCCAAAGGCACCTAGATTTCCTACTATATTATCTTCTAGAAGTTTTATAGTTTTGTATTTTACATTTAGGTCTATAAAAGATTTTGAGTTAATTTTTGCATAGGGTGTGAAGCCCATGTCTAGATTTATTTTTTGCATGTGTACATCTAGTAGATCCAGCGCTATTTGTTGAAGAGCATCCTGTGTGTATTTAATTGTCTTTACTCCTCTGTCTAAGATCAGTTGACTGTGTTTTTGCAGGTCTACTTCTGGGTTCACTATTTTATTTCATTTATCTATTTGTCTATTCTTTTACTAATACCACGCTGTTTTGATGACTGTACCTTTATAGTAAGCCATGTGGTGTTAATTCTCTTATTGTTCTTCAACTTCAGTATTGTGCTGGCTATTTCGATTCTTTAGCCTCTCATATAAACTGTAGAATCAGTTTGTCAATATCCACAAAATAACCTGCTGGGATATTGATTGAGATTTCATTGAATCTATAGATCAAGTTGGGGACAACTGACATCTTGATGATATTGAACCTTCCTATCCTTGAATATTGAATATCCTTCCATTTATTTAAACCTTTTTTGATTTTTGTCATCCGATTTTTACAGTTTTCCTCATATAGATTTTGTACCTGTTTTGCTAGGCTTATACCTAAATATTTAATTTTGGGGGTTGGTTCTAATGTAAATGGTGTTGTGTTTCTAATTTCAAATTTGAGTTATTCATTGCTGGTATATAGGAAAGAAATTGGTTTTTGTATATTAACCTTGTATCCTGCAACCTTCTAGAATCATTTATTAGTTAGTTCCAGTATTTTTTGGTCAATTCTTTCAGATTTTGTGCATAAGTAATCATGTCACTTGTGAGCAAAGCCAGTTTTATTTCTTCCTACCCAAACCATATGCTTTACTTCCTTCTTGTTTTATTGTGTTCGTGAGACTTACAGTATGATGTCAAAAAGGAGTGGTGAGAAGGACACAGTTACTTTTTAAGGAGAAAACATTTCATTATTTCATGAATGTGATAGTGGAATTAGGCAATGTAGCTCCATGTTAGATTAAAATATAAACATTCAATCAGTAGGCAGCCAAGCCTCTTGTAGAAACATTTTAGAGAAAACCGATTTAAATTCACTCTACAGACAGTAATTTCTGACTGATATAGTGGATCAAAATGTGATTTTTTCTTTTCTATTTAAGTCAATGTCCATAAACCACATAAATCAATTGAATAGGGGGACCCTTCTTATATCAAGTACAGGGCCTCCAGAGGAATACAGAAAAAGAAAAATCCATGAACACCCCCCTCCCACACACACACGGGAACATATAAAACATGTAAAATAATTTCCTATTCCTAATTCAGTTCAATACTAATTAAAAAAAAACAAATTATTTAGTGAATATTATGGAAAAAATAGAAGGAGAAAGGATAAAGAAAGATAAAGATAAAGAAAAGGGTAAAGAAAAAAAAATTTTTTGATCATAGTTATGGACTACCCAGATTCCACTGCTGTATTAATATTTTGTAATGAAAAAAACAGAAGAGATGAAGAATAGAAGTAGAAAAGATGGCATACCAACCTGTTCACAAAACGAATGCACACACACATTTATTTGACACTGAGGTTTCAGTCATGTATTAGACACAAGTTAATGGGAGAGATAATTACAGTGACACACAGAATCACCACAGGGGAAGCATGGATATAGCGCAACAGAGGAACAGAGGGAAGATAATAAACATCTGGAAGATAAAACACACACACACAACACACACACACACACCACACACACACAACACACACACACACACACCACACACACACGCACACACACAAAACACACACACACACCTTGAAGCTCCATACAAAAGACAAATGCATGCAGCCAATAGAGAGACAAAGATATGATTCACACTCCACTTAGTCACATTTTAAGGTAGAAATCACTCATATTTTTTTATTACATAGATGGTTTTGATTCTACATGATTCTTTCATTTGGAAACACTGATGATCTTGAATCTTAGGTTTTTGACAAAGAAAACACAAGCCCTCTGGAGAAAGTTCAGAGAGAGAGAGAGAGAGTGTGTGATTTTTTTTTTAAAAGACATTTTAAATGGAGCAACATCACCATCTTGTGGTGTTTCAGAATAATGACTCTGCTTTTTTTTTTTAAGATTTTATTTGTCAGAGAGAGAGACAGCTAGAGAGGGAACACAAGCAGGGGGAGTGGCAGGCAGAGGGAGAAGCAGTCTCCCTGTTGAGCAAAGAGCCAGATGCAGGACTTGATCCCAAAACGCTGGGATCATGACCTGAGCCGAAGGCAGACACTTAACTGGCTGAGCCACCCAGGCGTCCCAATAGTTCTAGGTTAAATATAGCAAACTTGATTATTCATGAGAATGGGGGAAAGTACACAGAAAATTGAACCTATATCTCAACACATTAAATTTTTTCATTAAAGCAAAACTACTTTAGTGGAAGAGTTATGTCAGTAAGTGGTAGGTGCTGATTATTTAACAGTTGGTTGTTGCTCAGTGGTTACCTTCACTTCCAGCCTCAGAACAAGAACCAAGAAATGATCCATTTACATGAATTTGTATCTAAATTTTCTTTAATTTATTGCTGACACTATTCATTCATATATATATATATTATAAGTACTCTTACTACTTTCTGGCACTCTACAATGTAATAAACATGAGGACCACTACCAGCCACCCCTCCACCCACCCCACCCCAATGCTTACTTTGCTAAAATCCCTTCCTGAAGAGGATTGGGACCTTTTCAGCCATCTATAAAATGGGATAAAGGCTGTAAAAATGCATGCTTAGGAATGTAAATATATTATCTGTTCTGTATTTGACATTTTTTTGTAGCTGATTTGGTTCTTTAGCATATAAGATTTTATTTTGAGTCAAGTTAGGATTTAGTAACATTCACTAAACTGGCTCTGATGTGCCCAAACTGTGTAACTAGAACATAAAAGTAGGGAATATGAGAGACAGTTCCTATTCATCAGATGCTTACAGTCTAGTTGGAGATCTGGACATACACACAAGAACCACATTTAAAAAAACAAGGTCATGGGAGCCTGGGTGGCTCAGTCGTTAAGCGTCTGCCTTCGGCTCAGGTCATGATCCCAGGGTCCTGGGATCGAGTCCCACATCGGGCTCCCTGCTTGGCAGGAGGCCTGCTTCTCCCTCACCCACTCCCCCTGCTTGTGTTCCTGCTCTTGCTCTCTCTCTTTCTGTCAAATAAATAAATAAATCTTAAAAAAAAAAAAAAAAAAAAACAAGGTCATGATCCCAGGGTCCCTGGATCAGTGGGGAGCCTGCTTCTCTCCCTGGCCCTACCTCCTGCTCGGCTCTCTCTTGCTATCTCTCTCTCTCAAATAAATAAAATCTCTTAAAAAATTAAAAATAAATAAAACAAGGTAACACATAAATAATGTTGAAATGCCACATCAGATTTTGTAGTTCTTCCCTCCCCGCCATCTTTTTCCTTATTTAACTGATCTGATAAACTCACTGAGGAAGGATTTGCTAGGCACTTACTACTTCCATAATTCTTGATGACATGAAAGATAAAAATAAAAGGTATTGGAAAAAAAATTCGAGGCTTTTATAATCTAGTTGGAATGACTAACAAAAAATATCTTAGAGAATGTAAATGCCCACAGCTAAACATAATATACTAAAGTTATGGATGGAAAGAATGGGAGTTTTTGGTTTTTATCAGGTTCCTCATTTACATTTTAAATACATTTTACAATATGAAGATAAGATAAAAAAGATTCAGTAACTACTGAAGGAAAAAAATCATAACACCACTTCACTAACCCAAGTATTTAGTATTTTGGTGTACAGTAGTCTTTTTTTCCACCTCGGGGTTTAGAATCCTTAAAAACCATTGTGTAGGAGAATCTGTGGCTGAAGAGCATAAGATCATATGTAGAAATTAAGACAGGGCAACTGAGGTCTTTACTCTTTTCTTTTTTCCAGAAATCAAATTAGAAAATACTTAGAAATGAATCTGACAAAAAGCCTCAAGTCTTTCCTATAGAAAACTACAAAATGAGGAGAGGAACATAAAAGAAGCCTTGATTAAGTGGATGTTCTGGGGTGCAAAGTCATAATATTGTAAAGAAGTAAATTCTCAAATTAATCTACAAATAGAATACAATTTCCATTGAAACTCCAGCTTTCCAAAGTGGCTCAAAAGTGAATTTCAATAATTAAGTATTAAAGAAGAGCTAAGAATAAAGAAAGAAAGGAGGGCACCTGGGTGGCTCATCTGCCTTTAGCTCAGGTCATGATCCCAGGGTCCTGGGATCTAGTCCCATGTCAGGCTCCCTGCTCAGCAGGGAGTCTGATTCTCCCCCTAGCTCGTGCTCTCACTCTCTCTCAAATAAAATAAAAATCTTTAAAAAAAAAAAAAAAAGAGGAGGAGGGGAAAGATGGCGGAGGAGTAGGGGACCCTATTTCAACTGGTCCCCAGAATTGAGCTGGATAACTACCAGACCACTCTGAGCACCCACGAAACCAGCCTGAGATGGAAGAAGATCTGGATCTCTACAAACAGAATATCGCAGGCAGTTGGTTTTGAGGTACGAAGCGGAGAGCCCTGATTCCGCGTGCAGATATCGGAGGATAAACGGCAGTGGGAGGGTGCCTGGCCGTGGGGATCCTACACCGCCGGTGAGTGACAGCCTCGCGCGCTGGGGACGGGGCACAGACTTGCAGACCGGTAGCATCGGGAAAGGACTTTAGGGCAGCCCCCGGGGTGGAAAACCAGACTGGTTGGGTCGCGCGCACGCGAACCACAGCCCCCCAGACAGAAACCGGAGCGACGGTCGCGCGCACGCGAACTGCAGCCCCCGAGACGGAAACCCGGTGCGCCGGGGTCCTGCCAGTGAACTGCAACCCCCAGGGTGGAAACCCCGAGCGGTGGAGTCGCGTGCATGCGAACTGCAGCCCCCGGGACAGAACCCCAAGCGGCGGAGCGTGTGCGAATTGGGAGCGGCTGGCGGTTTTAGAAGCACAAAGGGCCAGAGACGTGCCCCGACCTGGAGGCAGGACCGGGAGCGCTGCGGAGGGGCGCACAACCCAGGCTGCTGCAGTTTATAGCAGCACGGACAGAAAGAGAGACGGTGTGGCCTGGAGAGCTCACTGAAGAACAGACTGCGGTCTCTCTGCTCTGAGGCAGAGGGTTGGAAACGGTCTCTTCTGCTCTGACTCGCGGAAGAGACGCGGAAAGCCACCAGGGAAAGGCGCCAGAGAACAAAAGCCCCAAAGACTGATTCCCACTGAGCCCATCCCCCGCCACAGGGGCGCAGGGCAACTCCGCCCAAACAGGGTTGCCTGAGTAACAGTGCGGCAGGCCCCTCCCGCAGAAGACAGGCTGGGAAAACAAGAGGCCAGCAACCCTAAGTTCCCAAGAAAACAGGTGCATCTTGCTTGGGTTCTGGTCAATAATTTCGACTCTATACATTCCCTCAAACACCCATCAACAGAATGACTAGGAGGAGGAGCCCCCAAAACAGAAAAGACTCAGAGATTATGACTTATGCTGCAGATTTACAAATGGATGCAGACATAACCAAGATGTCGGAGATGGAATTCAGGCTAGCAATTGTGAAGACAATGGCTAGAATGGAGAAATCAATTAATGGCAACATAGAGTCTCTAAGGGCAGAAATAAAAGGTGAATTGGCAGAACTTAAAAATGCTATCAATGAGATCCAATCCAATCTAGATAATCTAACAGCTAGGGTAACTGAGACAGAAGAGAGAATAAGCGATCTGGAAGACAGTATAATAGATAAAAAGGGAAAAGAGGAGGCCAGGGAAAAACAACTCAGAATCCATGAAAATAGAATCAGAGAAATAAGTGACACCATGAGGCGTTCCAATGTCAGAATAATTGGAATCCCAGAGGGAGTGGAGAGAGAGAGAGGGCTAGAAGATGTATTTGAGCAAATTGTAGCTGAGAACTTCCCTAATCTGGGGAATGAAACAAACATTCGAGTCCTAGAGGCAGAGAGGACCCCTCCTAAGATCAAGGAAAAGAGGCCAACACCCCAGCATGTAATAGTAAAACTCACAAATCTTAGAACCAAGGAAACCATCTTAAGGGCAGTTAGGGGGAAGAGATTCCTTATGTACAGAGGGAGGAACATCAGAATAACGTCAGACCTATCCACAGAGACCTGGCAAGCCAGAAAGGCCTGGCAAGACATATTCAGGGTACTAAATGAGAAGAACATGCAGCCAAGAATACTTTATCCGGCAAGGCTTTCATTTAGAATGGATGGAGAGATGCAGAGCTTCCACAACTGGCAGAAGTTGAAAGAATATGTGACCACTAAGCCGGCCCTGCAAGAAATATTAAGGGGGGTTCTATAAAAGGAGAAAGACCCCAAGAGTGATCTACAACAGAAATTTACAGGGATAATCTATAAAAACGTCTTCACAGGCAACATGATGACAATTAATTCATATCTTTCAATAATCACTCTCAACGTGAATGGCCTAAACGCTCCCATAAAACGGCACAGGGTTGCAGATTGGATAAAAAGACAGGACCCATCCATATGCTGTCTACAAGAGACTCATTTTGAACCTAAAGATACATCCAGACTGAAAGTGAAGGGATGGAGATCCATCTTCCATGCCAGCGGACCTCAAAAGAAAGCTGGGGTAACAATTCTTATGTCAGACAAATTAGATTTTAAACCAAAGTCTGTAATAAGAGACACAGAAGGACACTATATCATTCTTAAAGGGTCTATCCAACAAGAAGATCTAACAACTGTAAATATCTATGCCCCCAACATGGGAGCAGCCATCTACATAAGCCAACTATTAACCAAAATAAAGAGTCATATTGATAACAATACATTAATTGTAGGAGACCTCAATACTCCACTCTCAGCAATGGACAGATCATCTAAGCAGAAAATCAACAAGGAAACAAGAGCTTTGAATGATACATTGGACCAGATGGACCTCATAGATATTTACAGAACATTCCACCCTAAAACAACAGAATACTCATTCTTCTCGAGCGCACATGGAACTTTCTCCAGAATAGACCATATACTGGGTCACAAATCAGGTCTCAACCGATACCAAAAGATTGAGATTATTCCCTGCATATTCTCAGACCACAATGCTCTAAAACTGGAACTCAATCACAAGAAAAAATTTGGCAGAAATTCAAACACTTGGAAGCTAAAGACCACTCTGCTCAAGAATGTTTGGGTCAACCAAGAAATCAAAGAAGAACTTAAACAATTCATGGAAATCAATGAGAACGAAAACACATCGGTCCAAAACCTATGGGATATTGCAAAGGCGGTCCTAAGGGGGAAATAGATAGCCATCCAAGCCTCACTCAAAAAAATAGAAAAATCCCGAATTCACCAACTAACTCTACAACTTAAAGAACTAGAGAAAAAGCAACAAACGACGCCTAAGCCACGCATTAGAAGAGAAATAATTAAAATTAGAGCAGAAATCAATGAATTAGAAACCAGAAACACAGTAGATCAGATCAACGAAACTAGAAGTTGGTTCTTTGAAAGAATTAATAAGATTGATAAACCACTGGCCAGACTTATCCAAAAGAAGAGAGAAAGGACCAAATTAATAAAATTATGAATGAAAGGGGAGAGATCACGACTAACACCAAGGAAATAGAAACAATTATTAGAAATTATTATCAACAACTATATGCCAATAAACTGAGCAATCTGGATGAAATGGAGGCCTTCCTGGAAACCTATAAGCTGCCAAGACTGAAACAGGAAGAAATTGACCACCTGAATAGGCCAATAACCAGTAACGAGATTGAAGCAGTGATCAAAAACCTCCCAAAAAACAAGAGTCTAGGGCCTGATGGATTCCCTGGGGAATTCTACCAAACAGTCAAAGAAGAAATAATACCTATTCTACTGAAACTGTTTCAAAAAATAGAAACAGAAGGAAAACTTCCAAACTCATTCTATGAGGCCAGCATTACCTTAATCCCCAAACCAGGCAAAGACCCCATCAAAAAGGAGAATTTCAGACCGATATCCCTGATGAATATGGATTCCAAAATCCTCAACAAAATCCTAGCTAATAGGATCCAACAATACATTAAAAGGATCATCCACCACGACCAAGTGGGATTTATCCCCGGGATGCAAGGGTGGTTCAACATTCGCAAATCAATCAATGTGATAGAACACATTAATAAGAGGAGGGAGAAGAACCATATGGTCCTCTCAATTGATGCAGAAAAAGCATTTGACAAAATACAACAACATCCTTTCCTGATTAAAACTCTCCAGAGTACAGGGATAGAGGGAACATTCCTCAAGCTCATAAAATCCATCTATGAAAAACCCACAGCGAATATCATCCTCAATGGGGAAAAGCTGAGAGCCTTTCCCTTAAGATCAGGAACACGTCAAGGGTGCCCACTCTCACCACTGTTGTTCAACATAGTACTAGAAGTCCTAGCAACAGCAATCAGACAACAAAAAGAAATAAAAGGTATTCAAATTGGCAAAGAAGAAGTCAAACTCTCTCTTTTCGCAGACGACATGATACTTTATGTGGAAAACCCAAAAGACTCCACCCCCAAATTACTAGAACTCATCCAGCAATTCAGTAATGTGGCAGGATATAAAATCAATGCACAGAAATCAGTTGCTTTCTTATACACTAACAACGCAACTGTAGAAAGAGAAATTAAAGAAACGATTCCATTTACAATAGCACCGAAAACCATAAGATACCTCGGAATAAACCTAACCAAAGAGGTAAAGGATCTATACTCTAGGAACTACAAAACACTCATGAAAGAAATTGAAGAAGACACAAAAAGATGGAAAAATATTCCATGCTCATGGATCGGAAGAATAAACATTGTTAAAATGTCTATGCTGCCCAGAGCAATCTATACCTTCAATGCCATCCTGATCAAAATTCCAATGACATTTTTCGAAGTGCTGGAACAAACAATCCTAAAATTTGTATGGAATCAGAAAAGACCCTGAATCGCCAAGGAGATGTTGAAAAAGAAAAACAAAGCTGGGGGCATCACGTTGCCCGATTTCAAGCTATATTACAAATCAGTGATCACCAAGACAGCATGGTACTGGCACAAAAACAGACATACAGACCAATGGAACGGAATAGAGAACCCAGATATGGACCCTCAACTCTATGGTCAAATAATCTTTGACAAAGCAGGAAAAGACATGCAATGGAAAAAAGACAGTCTCTTCAATAAATGGTGCTGGGAAAACTGGACAGCCACATGCAGAAGAATGAAACTCGACCATTCTCTAACACTACTCACAAAGATAAACTCAGAGTGGATGAAAGACCTCAATGTGAGACAGGAATCCATCAAAATCCTAGAGAAGAACATAGGCAGTAACCTCTTTGACATCGGCCACAGCAACTTCTTTCAAGATACATCTCCAAAGGCTAGTGAAACAAAAGTAAAAATGAACTTTTGGGACTTCATCAAGATAAAAAGCTTCTGCACAGCAAAGGAAACAGTCAACAAAACAAAGAGGCAACCCACAGAATGGGAGAAGATATTTGCAAATGACACTACAGATAAAGGGCTGGTATCCAAAATCTATAAAGAACTTCTCAAACTCAACACCCAAAAAACAAATAATCAAGTCAAAAAGTGGGCAGAAGATATGAACAGACACTTCTCTGAAGAAGACATACAAATGGCTAACAGACACATGAAAAAACGTTCATCATCATTAGCCATCAGGGAAATCCAAATCAAAACCACACTGAGATACCACCTTACACCAGTTAGAATGGCCAAAATGGACAGGGAAAGAAACAACAAATGTTGGAGAGGTTGTGGAGAAAGGGGAACCCCCTTACACTGTTGGTGGGAATGCAAGTTGGTACAGCCACTTTGGAAAACAGTGTGGAGGTTCCTCAAAAATTTAAAAATAGAGCTACCCTATGACCCAGCAATTGCACTACTGGGTATTTACCCCAAAGACACAGATGTAGTGAAAAGAAGGGCCATATGCACCCCAATGTTCATAGCAGCAATGTCCGCAATAGCGAAACTGTGGAAAGAGCCGAGATGCCCTTCAACAGATGAATGGATAAAGAAGATGTGGTCCATATATACA
This sequence comes from Halichoerus grypus, assembly GCF_964656455.1. NCBI lineage: Eukaryota > Metazoa > Chordata > Mammalia > Carnivora > Phocidae > Halichoerus > Halichoerus grypus. The sequence continues at coordinate 76,313,991 of NC_135722.1, forward strand.
ATGGAATATTACTCAGCCATCAGAAAAGATGAATACCCAACTTTTACATCAACATGGATGGGACTGGAGGAGATTATGCTAAGCGAAATAAGTCAAGCAGAGAAAGTCAATTATCATATGGTTTCACTTATTTGTGGAACATAAGGAATAACATGGAGGACATTAGGAGAAGGAAGGGAAAAATGGGGGGGGGGAATTGGAGGGAGAGATGAACCATGAGAGACTATGGACCTGAGAAACAAACAGGGTTCTAGAGGGGAGGGGTGAGGGGGGATTGGTTAGCCCGGTGATGGGTATTAAGGCGGGCACGTACTGCATGGAGCACTGGGTGTTATACGAAAACAATGGATCGTGGATCACTACATCAAAAACTAATGATGACTAACATAATATAATAATATTAAAAACTACAAAAACATAATATAATATAGTATGGTGACTAACATAATATAATAAAATTAAAAACTACAAAAAAAAAAAAGAAAGAAAGGAAATGGGCAAAGTCAACTATACAATTAAAATTAAAATTGCCTGATGTTAGCAGAGGAAGAGAAAGACAGATCAGTGAGATGAGAAAGTCCAGAAACAGACAAGTTATGTAGTATAAGAATTTTGTATATGATGAGAGTAATATTCCACATCAGTGAGGAAAAAATGAATTTGACAAACACTTTTTTGGGTAACAATTGACCCAACATTTAAAAGAAATAAATTTAGATTCTTACCCCATTCCATGCATCATCTAATTTCCAGATAGATCAACGTTTTAGCTATTAAAAATTGAAATTTAATAAAATTACTGGAAAAAATGAATGAATAATTATATAACCTGAGAATGGTAGACTTCTCTAAATGTGACCTCAAAGATAGAAACCAGCAAGCAAAATTTGGTTGATTTTATTCACCAGTTATTAATATTAGTTGAATGAATAAATGTACTTTTTGGAAAGAGAAATGAATGGTGAAAAATTACGAAGTGTATAGGAAGCCATCTTATTCTAATGTCTTTCATACAAGAGATCTTTTCTCTGCCACCAGGAGGCAGGCCAGAAGCTACACATCGAGGCACCCTGCAAAAGGGGTGAGATCGATTCAGAAGGCACCTGTTAATGTTGTAAGTCCTTTTACTTATTCCTGTGTTCAGTCAGGTTCAGATGCAGAACCTGGTTTGGGCTGTGATAAAGAGAATTAATCAAAATCTATATCCATGCATATAAGGATAGGAGAAAGCAGTAACTCTACCTGAACCTCTCCAGAAAGTCTTATGTAATTGGCATGGGGCACCAGCAGTTTTAAAAGCAGCTCAGGTGATTCTAATGTACAGTCAAATAGAGAATCGCCGCCGTTCAAGGCTAGAGTGAGAGGTGGCTCAGCAGCCCTGACGTGATTCCACAGGCACCTAATTATCGACAGCAGAGCCAGCTGTGTCCAGGGGCCCTTGGAATGAAGTATAATTCCAGTCCAGCGTTAAGAAAGAGCACGAGCCAGGCGTTGACAAGAGTGCAAATGATATGCTTCCTGGAGGGCATTCCAGGGAGAGGGAACCTGAGACCTTGCTATTATGATCAGTCTTTCAGGTTGCATAACAATTCCTGTGAAGATCAGTCTTCAGAAAGACTTATTTAAGTTCTGGGAGTCTGAAGTCACATGATGTCAGAAATATTCATGACTATATTTGATAGCAATTAAAGATACTGCCCATATTTGGGATGCATACCTGAGTAAGAAAGATAAGAAAGTCTGAGAACCTCCCCATATAAAAGGATAATAAGGAGAGACAATGAAGCATTGAGATAATGGAATGGAAAACAAGTTGCCCTAAAGACTATCACTGAGACAACTGATAAAATTTGAATATGGAAAGTGGAATACATAATAGTGTTGTATTAATGTTAAATGTCTTGTTTTTGATTAATTGCATTCTGGTTCTCAAAGAGAATGTCCTTATTCTTAGGGCAGAAACATGCAAGTATTCAGGAGTAAAGACACATAATGTCTTGCTCAAGTGGTTTAAGTAAAAGGCACATACGTATAAAGTGTAGAGAGAGAATAAAAAACAAATGGGGCAAAATGTGGCAATCAATGCATTTAGATAATTGGTGTATAGGGATTCGTTTTACTATTTTTATAACTTTTCTGTAAGTTTTAAAAAGTTACCAAAGGGAAAAAATCAACAAAAATCAGACAACGAGCCCCAAAGAAGAGAATTGAAATAGTTTGACATATAAGAGAAACCTGGTAGGGCTGGTGTGTGCTGAGGGGCCGAAGGACAGCACACACTGAGGGACAGAGGAGGAAATGGAAGTGGGGGTCAGATCCTGCAGCTGTCACCGGCCACGGTCAGGATTTTGCATTTAATCTAGCTGGAAGTCACTATAAAGTTCTGAGTAGGGGTATAACAAGATACATTCTATAGTTAATTCCAGTTTACAATGATTCTGACTGGAGCTGCTTAGGCTGCACGTCAGCCTCTGAATAACTCACTGACTATCTACAGGAAGGAGGAAAAGGACTAACGAGGCCTCGTGAGCCTGTAGGCAGGAGGGGGAGGATGGAGGTAAAACCCCCATCGGGACCCTAGGGGACAGCCAGAACAAGAGCTGTCACTGGCCACATCTTGTCTTGCCTTGACTGCCCAGCACACCTCGGATCCTGACCCCCACTGCCTGCCTTCATTTCACTCTCCCAGTTCTAGAAATGTTCCAGTCACATGGCAAACGACGCCCCCATCCAACACCAAGAGCAACAGTAAGGGCTTACACGCTCTCTAAAGGGGCACAACCTCTCTGGTTTGTCTATCCTGTTCCATGTCCAGCATCTTTGGGTGATAGTTATTTCACCAAGTCAGGTTTGAATATGGTGCTTCTTGACCCTGCAGTTGAAAGCTAAATGACAAAGTACATACTGGACGGGAAATGGAAAGTTGTTCAGGGACTTAGATATAGAGGTTCCCATCCCCCAGAAGGATCGGCTGTGCCTGCACCCCCAGTAACAGGGACGCCCTCCCAGCAGCCCTCGCCGCCCACTCCTCACCAGCGGCCGGGTCATGGCAGCGGCACTGTGTTGGCATTTATACTCAGGTTGTTCGGTGCTTAAATCCTTTCTATTTAGACTCCGAATCCTAAGCTTATCATGATTGCCTCTTAAGACTGCAGAGAGTCAGGATCCCTCCCCTGGGGGACAGGGACCTGTGGTTATGTCCCCGCTATGCCGACCTCTCTTTGTGATGATGAGAGAATGCAGACTACAGGGCTCTTAGTTCTAATCCTTGATTTGTATGTTTTTTATATCCTCACACATACCACTGGAATTTGTCCTTACCCACCTTTAACTACAATAAAAAAAATTCCTATTTCATAGAACTGAAGGAGCAGTGAAGTTGCCCTTTGATGACACAGACACTATCGGCTGGACAGGTATAGCAAGGGTCTCCCTGCTCCGTTAGTGGGCTGATTTCGCCCACGGTCACACCGATTCAGGTTCTGATTGCCGGGAGTATGTCCCTGGTCTGTCTGCATCCAAGGCTGCTCCTAAGAGTGGGACAGATGAGAGGACTCCTGTCTGGAGGTATACAACCTCTCTCTGTTTTGTCACCCAGCATATGGTCTCCTTCCTGTACTGCAACCAATGTGAGTTCCCTCCTTGGTGAGTCAGAAACTGCACCAGGCTGGGTTGTGTCACAAAGAAAACTCTTATTTGAAGCAAATAAGAAGATCAAGGGAAATGGCTTCCAAAGCTGTGACTCTCAGAGAGAGAGAGAGAGAGAATGGGTTCCTTTTGTTTAGGGTTAGGATGAATATTTAGATGGGCAGCCTTGTCATCCTATGTAGAGGTGGGCATAAACTCGTGCATGCGTCTTACGGAAACATGCCTGTACATACCTTGTATATTATGTAAATGAGGCGGAGGCCCCTCCCTGGGTGGAGATTTTAGTATTATAATGAGGTAAAGGTAATTGTTGGTCATTCCAAGGTCACTCCACGGTCCATCCGTGCAGGTGTGCATCAGGTTTAGCTCAAAGCGTCTGGGTGGCCTGGGCCCCTGGGAGATTTTATCAGAGCGGGGTTTGCGGGGGTGGTTTCGGGTTTCCTTTGTCTGAGTTAAGGGGAAAGCCAGAAAGAAGAGCCAGAAAGAGAGAAAGGGAAAAGGTAAGACAAAGGTTAGTGAGTATAAGCAGGTGGGCAATACGGCCAGATCTTGGGATCTAGCTGGTGACATTCTGATCACAGAACCTGAGCTCTCTAAAGGAAACAAATCCCATGTATTTTGGGTATGATTGCACATCTTAGCCTGCCATAGCCCATCCCTCCCTTTCTTCTCCCTGCTACAGAGTTGGGCATGTGACCCTAAAAACCAGGGCTGTCAGACTCCTCTTTTCAGAGATTTTAGAGAGGATCTTCAACAGCTCGCGCTGTTAGGCTAGTAGGTTGTGAGGCCTGGGGTTTTGGGGACCCCCATGCCTGCTACATGGAGAAAGTCTGAGGGACAGTATTTGTGCACTTCATCTAGCTGTGCCTCAAGCCAGTATTACCTCTAGATTTTTCAGCTGAGTGATCTAAAAACCAAACCAAACCAAACCAAACCAAACCAAACCCTTTTCATTGCTTAAGCAATATTCTGCTATTTGCAGGCAAGTGTCCTGCCTAATTACACCAGGGCATCGCTGCTTAGGCTGAACACTTTGTTGGCTGGGAGACTGGGAATTGCTTTAGAAGTTGAACAATTACAGGACCTTCTTGGCCAGGTTTGGATTTTCCCTGGCAATTAAAGTCCTTTAACCTCCAACCAGTTTGCTAGTGGATAAGATTCTGAGGAGCCTCATTAGTTTGTAACAAATGCCAGAAATCTTGCTGAGCAATGATCCTAGGATCTGGACCCTACCTTTGAAGTTTCTATCTCTTAGCAACAGGAAACAGGCACTCCCCATAGCTGGAAGGCCTCAGTTGAATACTTTTATTTTTGTCCCTGCCTTCAAAACAATGAAGGGGGGTGGGGTGGGGGTGGGGGTGTAGATTGCATTCAGCAAATGCATTTATATTTTTATTAAAAATTAAAGGAGAGGATCTTTTTCCTTGTACCATTTAAAAATCCCTATCAGAAAAAACTAATTAAAAGTTGGAGTATATTAAATGGTTTCAGTATATCCACATTGTTCTTGCTGTTTGTTCTAAAAGCCAAAATTGTATATTTGAAATGTCTATGTTTTAAAAAAAGTCCTTGATTCTGACTAAAATTCTCTAATTAGGTATTATGCTTCTTTTACCTTGATGAACCATGATGTTATATTATTATATAGCATTTTTCCTTTGAGTTCTGAAAAGCCTTTTAAAAAATATTTCATTTCTGGGTAAATGTATGAATGGATTGTATGTAGAAATAAAAAGATTGTTGATAATACTGAAGCGGGAGAGCGAGGTTCTTGTCTCACGGAGTTGAAGAAGGACTCTTTCAGACAAAGGAGAGTGAGGAAAGCAATAGAGTATTCTTAAGCAAGGATACAGAGAAAGCTATCAGGAGTGAGAGTGGTCCCCACAGGGTTGCCAGCGAGGGCTTATGGGCTGGTCTTTTATTGAGAATTGACTGAGAAGCTTATGGCCTTGAGTTTCTTGTGCTGTCTTGGTTTGAGCATGAACTATTGATAACACCCTTAATTACTTAATTCTTTGAGGTTTGGCCATTTTCTATGAAATATTGTTGCCGCTAAAGAAAAATACTCCCAACCATCCGAGGCCAGGTGATCTATTTCCTTATCTCTTGTTCACTTTAGTTTAGAATTTCTGCCTGCCAGGAATAATCTCAGAGCCCAGCCAGGGGCCCCCTACTTCTTCCTGCCTATACCTTAACCCTTTCCTTACTCAATATGATTTAATACTTATTTTTAAATTTTTTAAAAAGATTTTATTTATTTTAGAGAGAGAGAGAGAGCTCACACACACATATGCATTACGGAGGAGGGGCAGAGGGAGAGGGAGAGAGAGAATCTCAAGCGGACTCCCCACTGAGTGCGGAGCCTGTGGCGGGACTCAATCCCCTGACCCTGAGCTGAAATCAAGAGTCAGACACTTAACTGACTGAGCCGCCCAGACACCCCAGATTTAATACTTATTTTTTTTAAAGTTTAAACAGTATGAACTTCATTAGAAAGGAAAAAAACGGGTCAATAGTTTAAATAAGAGGGATCAGTTATAGATAAACTATTGAGAGGTAAATGAATTTATTCATAGATGGTTTCATATTAAGTAAATTGTAACATATTTACTAAAATCATTTTTAGAATTGTTTTCTTTGCTAGCTGGTTTTGATTCAACTTCATAGTGAAATGTAGCTCTTAGGATTTCCACTTAGTAGCAAAACGTACTTTAGGAGCAAGAAGGAGCTTGCCTTAAGAAATCCTCAAATAGAAAATTCTGATATTCCTCCATCCCCCCCTACACTTTGAATCTCTTTCACCAGGAGGAGACCCATCTCTCTCTCTCTCTTTTTTAAAAATATTTTATTTATGTATTTGAGAGAAAGAGTGAGTGCGCACGTGAGAGAGAAAGAGCAAGAGAGAGAGAGAGAGAGAAGAAGCGGGGGTGGGGGAGAGGCAGAGGGAGAGAGAAGCAGGCTCCCCACTGAGCAGGGAGCCCAATGTGGGGCTTGATCCCAGGACCTCGAGATCATGACCTGAGCTGGAAGCAGACCCTTAATTGACTGAGCCACCCAGCGACCCTCTTTTAGGGGCTCACCTGCTAGGTCAGGCCCAATGAAGACAATTTCCCCTGTCAAGATTTGGGACCTTTATTTTATCTACATAATCCTTCACAGCAGCACGTAGATTAGTCTTTGAATGAATAACTGGGAGAAAGTTTGTAGGCACTGGGGGCAAGGGTGGGGCTGGGTCTTGAATTCTGCCTGGATTTACAGCAGTGGAATGTACCATGATTCGATTTCTTAAAAATTCATTTAAGAAATATGACTACAGGGGCACCTGGGTGGCTCAGTCGTTAAGCATCTGCCTTCGGCTCAGGTCATGATCCCAGGGTCCTGGGATCGAGCCCCGCATCGGGCTCCCTGCTCTGCGGGAAGCCTGCTTCTCCCTCTCCTACTCCCCCTGCTTGTGTTCCCTCTCTCACTGTCTCTCTCTGTCAAATAAATAAATAAAATCTTAAAAAAAAATAAAAAATATGACTCCCAATCCAAAATGAGAGGTTAGTTGGCAGTCTTAGTAACTATTTTAAGAGGGAATAAAACCCCTGTAGTTCAAATTTCAACAAAGTCATGCCACTATCTGTGTGGACTTCCCTCCAGTGTCTTTCCCATCAACGTGCGGCACTTGCTTTCCTCTCTCCAGCGAGACACCCCCTATAGCATCACCTGCTTGTGCTGTTTCCCCTGGCAGCCGTCAGCGCCGCGCGCAAGGTGCACGCATGGTGCCCCTGGGGTGCTTGTGAAAGGGAAGCTTGGGGACCTGTAAGCACACCTCTAGCTTGGAGCAGGGGAGGGTCCTCACTCGTTGTTTTTCTAGCCTCACAGTTGGCTTTGTCCTCCCAGGAAAATGCCAGTCACAAGGACGGGGCACCCCCGTCGGCCCCTTTCTGTCGTCTCCCTGCCCTCCTGTTCAAAGGCAGAGATGCAGTCCCGAAGGCCCGGTTGTGTTCCGAATCAGTTCCCTTCACCCCTCCTGAGGCTAAGCTGCAGAAACACTCCTTGTGTTCTGCCAGCTACTTAATCTCTTTTCCTCATTTCAAGCTTCAATATACTCTTTTGAAAAAGAATCACACCCAAACCTCCCCCAAAGCCAAATGGCAGAAGCAGCTCTGCTTCTTGGAGTCCAGTGCTCTCATGAAAGTTCATAATGTTGTCTCCAATCATTAAGAAAGTGTTCCATCACATGCCATGCCCTATCTAAGAACACAGGGAAGTGTGTAAAATCGCCGTATTTCTAGTTAGCTGTCATCCCGTGTGGAATCACCTCAGGCCCAGAGATTCATTCATTTCAGAATCAAGTTTATTCGTTGTTACTGCTTTTTTTTATGGGTCTTCTGCATCCGTGCTGAGTTAGGGACTGCTGTATACTTCAGGGGTTCCCCTCGTTCCCCCTGGGTGCATCGGTCCCCGCTATTTTTCCCCCTGAGTCACCAGATCTCAAGTCTACGAAGTGTGCCTTAACCAGCAGTGAGGAGTGGTTATGTGGGAGGGTTCTAGTCCCAGATGTTCTGGGTTCTAATACCAGCTCTTCTGCTTACTAACGCAAGTCATGTAATGTTTCTGCGCTTTAAGATGTACTGTTAGTGGGACTGGCAGGTAATAAGTGCTTAATATGTTAGGTATTATTTCAAGCACCTCTACCTCCTGCATCGAGGGATAAGCCAGTTGATACACTTCTTGTCCTTTGGCTCAAGAAGTGGCAGAGCTGGGTCAGTAGGTGAGGCTTCTTTTAGTTTCAAACTATATCCAGAATCTAACTGCTTTTCCCCATCCCCACCCCCATCCTTTTTGGTCCAAGCCTTCAGACATGTCTTACCTGGACGATTACAATAGCCCCCTGACTGACCTCCCTGCTTTTACCCTTGCTTCTCTACAGTCCGTCCTTTATTTGGAAGCTATGATGATACTTTCAAAATGTGAGTCTGGTCATTATGCTCAGAATCCTGTGATGATTTTCCATTTTGCTCAGTGTAAAAACAAAAACCCTTACAATGGCCCACAGGCCCTTCGTTATCCGGTGCCCCCTTAACTCTCACTCGGCTCCTGCCGTGCTGTCTTCCTTGGGCTGTTCCTGGAACAGGCCAGACCTGCTTTCACCTCATGCTCCTTGCACTTGTTTTTTCCTGCCTGGGATGCTCTTCCTGCAGATGTGTGTCATCTCCTTATATCTTCCTTCAGATATCGCCTCCTCAAAGAGATTCTCCTCTCTTACTCCTCGTCTCCCTTACCTGGTGCTGCTTTTCCTTTTTCCATAATTTCTACACATTATGTATTTTGCTACACATCATATATTTAGGATGGCCATTCGTTTCTGTTTCCTGGTGCTAGGGTCACAGCTCCACGAGGGCAGGTGGATGCTTGCCTGTTCTCGGTCGTATCCCAAGCGCGTGGAATAGCAGCACCCAAGGCATAGTAGGGGCTCGGTAGTGTTTGCTGAATTCAAGAATGAATGGATGTTGTGCTGGGGAAGACAAAGTGACAGAAAGGTGGCTGTGATGGCAGTTTGAAAGCTGCTATAACACGAAGAGCAATGTGGAATCGTAAATAAGGACAGCATGAGACACAGAGACAGGATGCTGCAAGATGTGTCAGCAGAGCACCATCTGAACCCACCGGTTTTATGTTCATCTTTTCAGGCATATGTAGATATATATACCGTCATCTCGTGTCCCCCCCCACCAACCCATGTCTGATCACAGGTGCTGAATAAATGCATTTTGAGTGACTCACTGTCAGCTCTGTAATTGTCAAAACTCAGGTGTGTGTGTGAGGCAAACTTTAGCAATGTCTGAGGAGAGGGAAGAGGCTGGGACTGAGGGTCGGTCTGAATTATAGTTTTCACCGAAGAGGGCATAGTGGACAGATCTCGCTTGGGCTTTGAACTCCTACAGACATGGATCTGATTCCAACGCTGTCATTTTGTGGCTGTGGGGCCTTGGTTAGGGTGTTTAGACCTCAAACCTTCAATTTCCTCTGCTGCAAAGCAGGGAGAAGTAATACTTGACTTAGGAATATTATCCTAAAAATAAGAAATAATTTGGTGGAAGTATGTGTTTAATAAATATTAGACATCGTTGATTTGTTATTTTTGTTGAATATACATGGAAAACTTAGGCTTGATTTAGATTTATATTAGTCTTTATTTCCACTATGGGCTGAATTATGTCCCCTGAAATTCATATATTGAATTATTAATCCTCAGTGTGACTGTATTTGGAGACAGGGCCTAAAAGGGGGGAAATAAGGTTAAATGAAGTCATAAGGATGGGGCTCTGACCCGATGGGATTAGTGTCCTCGTGAGAGGAAACACCAGAGTCTGCTCTCACTTACTCTCTGTCATGTGAGGACCCAGTGAAAAGGTAGCTGCGGCGAGTTAGGAAGAAGGTCCTCACCTGAAACCAAATAGGGTGGTACATTGATCTTGAACTTCCAGCCTCCAGAACTGTAAGAAATAAATTTCTGTTGTTTAAGGCACCCACTCTGTGGCATTCTGTAATAGCAGACCAGGCCAATGAAAACAATATTCACAGATTGAAATTTAGGTAAATGTCCAGCTTGTAGTCAGCATCTGGGATCACACTGGGCAGTTCCAAATCCTGGAGACAGGGTATTCTCAAGGCCTGTGTATCATATGGACTCTTGCAAGTGGGCAGGAATTCCAGAAAGAGCTCTTGCTCCTGCAGAAAACTGGACTGCTGCTTGGGATCTGAGGTGGAAGATCCAGCAATGAGAAGAGAGCCCAACTCTCCATATTCAGACTTGCTCCAGATTACAGGTGTTAGGGGAGGGCAGAAGTGTTTGAAATACTTCTTTCTTGGTTCATGTCTTGTTGATGAAACAGAAAAAACTGAGCCTACAGATGTAGGATACTGGTGTCCAGAGCTGAGTGGGGCCAGGGAGGGTGAGGGCTGATGAATCATCTTTGTCTACTAAGTGTTCGTCCCCACTAGAACTTACAGAGCTTTTAAAGGCAAAACGTGGTACCACCACATTAAAATGTGGATTGTTTTATAATTATAGGTGCACGTTATCGTTTAAAGATACTGATATTCTTACTTCACATATAGTTGATAGAACTGACAGTGATTGTTTAGCTATATCTAATGGACTAAATTCTCTAAGATATCACTGAGAAATTTATAAAGCTCTTTTATGATTACTCTCTGGGCAGTCCTATCAAGCGATTGTCCTTTACCCAAGGTCTAGGTCTAGGTTGTGGTTCTCAATGTGCGGTCTTTATTTTTACCATCAGTGTATTGATTGTTTAGCATTGATAATATTTCCTGCAGCTCAAGAGATTTATCTTCCTAATTGGATATTGTTATTTCCCTTGCTTGGGTGGCCAGAATATCTGAATTTGCCCTAATTAGCATTGACTTCTTTGGGTTGACAAAGAGCCCTACAAGCTAAGTCATGATATGCATAAGGAGTAAACTTAGTTTCCTCAAGAGTCAATACTTTTCTGTTTGGTTTATGACAATTTAGAAAGTTCCACAAAACCTTTTCCAGAAATAATCCTGAAAAGTTTTCAAAGCATAAACACACATGTAAAACGTATTTACTACACTTAAAACCATTCTAGTCAATATCCTTTGATGTAGGAGGTTTAAACTCTCCAACTATATTCATTAGAGATAGTTTAGTGAGAGTAAGTACTGGTCATATTGCAAAGCACTGGTGAACAAAGCGAAGTCCTTGGTTGGGAGCCCATGGATTAATGAGGGGAGAGAGACAAGTCTGATAGCAATTATAACACAGTGTGAAATCTGCTAAGGGAGAGAGAGAGATTCATGAGGTACTACAGAAAGGAAGAGGACAGGCATTTAACTCAACATGATCAAGAGTGTGACAGAAGTTTTCTTAAATACATTATACCTAAGGTGACTGTTGAAAGATAAATGAAAATTTTCCAGATGAGTGGGGAAAGGCTGGAAGAAGAGTAAGACCCTACAGGCAGAAAAAGCAGCATGGATCAAAGGTCAGAAAAATCAGGGTGTATTTGGGGAAACTTTATATTTATGAGAGTCGAGTATTACAGGTGATGAGGCTAATGCCAGACCATGAAGAATCTCACATCTTAGGATGGTTGGGTGAAGAGACACAATGTGTTTTAAAAAGTGAAGTGTTGTGATTATTTTTGTATTTTAAAAATGTCACTTATTCTCCCAAAGAATAATGATAAGATCTACCTATCTTTTCTCATTTAATCCTCATCATAAGCTGTGTCCAGCCTGGTATTTGTAATATATTGGACTCTACTAAAAAGATAGTGGTTTTGATAGAGCTGCCCTACGACCCAGCAATTGCACTACTTGGTATTTGTCCAAAGGATAAAAACATGGTGATCTGAAGGTGCACATGCACCTCAGTGTTTATAGCAGCAATGTCCACAATAGCCCCGACGTCCATTGACAGATGAATAGATAAAGAAAATGTGATACACACACACACACACACACACACACACACACACACACACACTGGAATATTACTCAGCCATCAAAAAGAATGAAATCTTGCCATTTGCAATGACATGGATGGAGCTAGAGTGTATTATGGTAAATGCAATGAGTCATTCAGAGAAAGACAAATACCATATGATTTCACTCATATGTGGAATTTAAGAAACAAAACAAACATAGGGGAAGGAAAGGAAAAATAAAATAAGATGAAAACTGAGAGGGAGGCAAACCATAAGAGATTCTGAACTCTACAAAACAAACTGAGGGTTGCTGGAGGGGAGGTGGGTGGGGGGATGGGGTAATTGGATGATGGGCATTAAGGAGGGTACGTGATGTAATGAGCGCTGGGTGTTATATGCAACTGATGAATCACTAAATTCTACCTCTGAAACAAACAAACGAACAAAAAGATAGTGGTTTTGTGCTATCCCCTTATTTACCCTTCTTAAATTTTATCTACATTTAATTTTCAGTTATTCATGGTAGCTAATAATGACAGGATAGATGTGCTAACTTGTATAACTCTATCCATTTATTAGCCTGGATTTTACCAGTTAAGTAGGAACATGTTCAAAGAAATTATGTGGCTTGCTGAGAACAGAAACCAGCACTCTTCCTTGTCCATGTTGAACAACACTGGAGTAGACGTTGTTTCTTATCATTATGTTAATCAGTGCTGGGACCAGCAAAAATAACTTAGCTGTTTGCTTCAAGAAATGCCTGCTCATGGAAGAAAAGAAAATCTGTCACAGGAAAAGAAAAGAGAATCAATGAAACAGCTTGCTCATTAAGATTTGCTTCAAGACCTCTGCCTCTCCGTCCCTACCAATCCAAAATGATTTTAATAATAACAACAAAAAAAAATTCTGCTCTATCTCAACCAGTTTCCAAGTTACAAGACTCACCTTAAAACTACCCAGCCACCACCCTAAACCTCTATAAATACTCTGTCCTAATTTCTCATTTTGAGACATTATTAAGATTCTATCAAGGTAGTGTTCTGCCCTACTGGTCCACAGATTTTTCTAGGGTTTTTTATTGGGAGGATTGACAGTTAATACTATTCTCCTGTAAATTAGCTTTGACATTCTACTGTTGGAATATAATTTTCTCCATGGTATTCTGATGAAGGTACTGCAACAATATTGACCATAAGACAGTGTCTAAAGACTCGGTGAGAGCTGCTGGGTAGATAAGGACATAAATTTATGAAGTCATTTACTTTTTGCAGACACAATTTTATCAAATGAGATGAGAGCTGGTAGCAATGTGGAGATGTTGAGTGGCAGTGGGAGTGGGGGAGTTTCCTCTTTGCTGCTAAAGTGGATACTTCTTTCCCTGAACTGTACTAAATGCCAGTACATTTCTGGAAATGAGCAGAAGAAATGTTTACCTAAGGCTGCTCAATACTTCTCTATGGCTCCTCATTACTATCACGATAAAGTCCAACATATGCTTTTGATACCCTTTATAATCTCACCTCTGCTTACTCCTCCATTTATCTTATGCATCCCTCACCCCCCGCCCCCCCCCCCCCCAATAATCTTCTATCCACACAGATTCATTTTGCAAACATACTAGGTACTTGGTTATCTCCGGGCCTCTACACATGCTGTTTCATTTGTTTGGATCAATTTTCTCCATATTTAACTGGATAATATCCCCACACTTCTTTCCTGTTTCAGGTCAGTTATTACTTCCTCTGGGGATCATTTTATAAACCTCTAACACTATACGAGTGCCCTGTTAGAGTACTCATTACATGGTATTATAGTTAGACTTTACCTGGCTGTCCCTTACCCACTCCAGACAGTAAGCTCCTGGGGAGAGAGATTAGATATTATTTTTTTCTATGTACTTCCCATTTAGCATACTGCCTGCATAATAGATATATAATAAATATTTGTTGATTAAATGAATAAACACTTGCGTTGCTGCCCCCAGTGACCTGAAATTCCCTCTTCTCTCATCCTCCAGGCTCTGTGCTGGTCTTCAGACCGTTTCCTCTTGTTGGACACTATGCCTGGCCTGTTAGTGTTGAAAATTTATGTCACGTGCTGATTTTGTTTCCGTGAAGCACATTTTTTTTTTCCTTCATCAATTTTATCTGTCGCAGGGATACTTGCATTCTAGTTGGTTGTAGGACTTGAACTAGGAACTAAATAGCAAATTTTAAAGCTGCAAGCATGGCAAACTATTTATTTCATGTGCTCTCCCTCACGTAATTCTTGTACTCTAGCCATGTGTAATCAATAAGATTACACATTGGAATCACTTCCTCCTGAATATGCAAACTTCTTTTTGTTTGTTTGTTTGTTTTTTTAAATCTTAGTTCTTGGGATACAAAATTATCCTAGCAATCTTGCTTCATGACATCAGCACATAAGTCCCTTTGGTCTTCCACATTGTGCCTTCTGCCCACTGAGCCCTCAACCCTACCCCACTTCCACCCAAGGGGTTACTTACCATTGAATTATTGGGGCTGCCTGAATTTCTCCAAGACATCAATGCTGTCGAGGCATGTTCCCATATGTTTCTAAAGCATCAGCGAGTGTGTATAAGAACCAAACACAAGGTGGTGAGGGAAGCTGAGCAGACCTAGGTGTTATGGAGCAGATCAATACCTAAGGTGCCAATCATCTTGGGATGACTGCACATAGCAGTACAATCCTGATGGGCAAGTCCAAGTGTTGGGGTTTGAGGAATACCAAGAAGTCCACCCACTCCAAAATACCTTGTTCACCAGCTGTCACAATTTCTAATGACCAGTTTGAAGACCATCTTTTATTTTATTTTATTTTATTTTTTTATTAAGTTCAATTAGCCAACATTTAGTACATAATTAATTTTTGATGTAGTGTTCAATGATTCATTAGTTGCATATAACACCCAGTGCTCATCAGATCACGACCATCTTTTATTTTAAAAAGACTTCCAAAAACGTAAATTTCACAGACAAAGATGACACAACTTCATATTAATGGTGCTTACTATAACTTCAGTGGACTTGACTTTAGAAAGGTGAAGGGGAGTCTAGATGTCGGATGCAGCTCTGAGGATTTGAACCATAGAGCAGACCTCTGGAGAGGAGACAGATGTCCAAAGACAGATTTCAGGTGCTTTGATGTAGGTATACTCCAATTGATAATGGCTCCCAGTCCCAATCCCCATTCAGGACCCTAGACTCCTCTTCTCTCTAGTGTCTATAGGAGATTCTCTAGAAATTTCTCTGTCAGTTAAAAAAAAAAAAAAGACATTTCTCTGTCAGTTTCTTTTCTATCAGTTCTATCATTTCTTCGTCTCCTTGGTTGACTGGCTTAGGCATCCTCATCTCCACTGGGTCCAAGGCTACAGCTGATGTTTCTGCTGATTGCTTCCTGCATCCTGGGGACTCTGACTTATATACTATTTATGCTGTTAGCACTATGATAGATTGTGGGACCACACAGCTAAGACAAGCTCTAATATCTGATAAGGCCTTAGAAACTGTTGTGGGATAAACAAGGGAATTGGCCACCCAGAGAGCAACTTATAATTGTTAAAATGTGGCCACTCGTACAACTCCCAGACTCCATTTCATCCTTGTTGGTTACTGTGTTAAACCTTACCGGTGTCTGTCATATTTGGTTTCTCTCCTTTTGGGCACTCAGAATACATACAGTTTTAACCCCCTTGCAGTCGGATAAAACCATGAGACTAGTTCTGGTCAATGCCCTGTGAATGAAGGCAGGGTATGGGAAGTCCCAGGCAAAATTTATTTTGTAAGCCCTTGCCTATATAAACAACTTGATCTAAAAATATATTATAAAATTCATGGGGTCATGTAAGGTATTTATCAATGAAGATTTAGAATAATGGTTATAGAAGAAGTACATAGATATTTGACTATTGTCCAATCAGTGCAAGTGAAGATTTTTTTGTAGTGTCCAGGCACCATCTCTTTTATTTTTCTGTCCAAGAATTATCTTCTTTCGTTATTATCAAATGCACCATTTCTGGCTAATTTCCTATATCCCACTGGGGGAAAAGGGTGGCAACACTGTTATTACTTACAATGCCATGACTCTTTGGAAGCTGTTTGTATTGAAACAATATAGACTTTCTTGCCTCTGAGGTTCTCCGGGTCCAGGTGTTTCTATCCTCACTCCTGACATTGCATTACCCATCCTGCCAATCCTGAAGGAATGGCTTCCGATGATTCCAATGATTCCAGTTTTCTTTTTCTTTCTTTTTTTTTTAATGATGATGAGCACACATGCAATCTTCCCTGTGCATGAAGGAAAATGTGAATAATCATTCATTTTTGGTCATGTCAAGTGTACTGTTTAGAATGTTATAGTGTAAAGGGATTACAACACATCTTCCAGCCATGTCTTCTCTTAAACTCCTTAGGCTGTAATCTCCGCATTCCTAAAATGTGATCTCTTTCAATGTTGACCACATCCCTGAATTTCACGCACCGACCACAGCAGGCAGGATAGGCGAGGGGCCCATGGGCAGAGTGAGAAGAGCAGTCTCATTCACACAAGGAATGTCTGGTTCCTCATCTGGCATGTTTTAGAGCCGAAAGAATCGGCTAGCACCACAACAATTGGAGGCAAGAGAAGAAATCAACTAGAAGAGCCCATTGGTGTTGGAGAGTGATGATTTAAACGCTTGCCTTAAAGGAGAAAGGCAATCCCCACATCTTCCCAAGCCTCTCTGTCATGTAATGCTGAGTCTTCAAGAGGGGTGTCATCTGCTCTGCGTGTCAGCACTGGGGATTCCACAGAATAAAGGATTCCTGCTGCCACCCTTGGGTGCTGTAGATTGGGGGTAGGGCTGCAAATTACACACAGACAGGTGAGAGCTGACATAGGGGCCCAAACATGGTTTAAGCCCAAGGGATGGTGGGGGACAGATGGTAGTTCAGAGCACAGGACTTCTTTTGTGTCCAGAGTGAGTGAGAATCACCCCAAATGAACATGTCAGTATCATTCTGGTGGCTCAATCCTATGTGATTCCATAAAAGAAGTATCATGTTGCTGGCAGGAGCAAGTAGGCTAATCTTGAGTGACAGGGTGGAAGCAGGTTGCTTGCTGATCCATAAGGGGCAGGTAATGTGAGTGAGAAATAAGCTATTTTTGTGTAAAGTCTATAAGGTTTTTTGTCACCACAGGAAAACCTAGTCTACCCTGACAAATGCAGATCCTATACACGGGTGCTTGCTTGCTCTTCAGTCACAGGCCAGGCTCCCCACTTAATAGTTCTGGCATTATAAGGTTGAATTGAAAATTACATGAGTAAATACACGTATAGCATTTAGAAAGGTAAATGTGAGCTGTCATTTGCAGTTATAACTATCGGCATTTGTTCTTGTGTTAGAGAGTAACTTTGTAGTGAGGTATTTTTCAAAGGTACATATTTCATACAGGTCAGTCCCCAACTATAGTTGAGGATTCTTTCATCTGACTAGATCAAGACCTGCCCTTTGTGTTCTCTTCTCTAGTTCTATAACCAATTTTTCTACAATGATAGACGTTGGAAAATTTTACTCCTACTAGTGAGAAAATTCCATCTTTTACTCTCAAAAGAATAAGCTCCCCCTCTGGTCCAAACAGGACCACAATAATTTAATGTGCAGAACATCTCATATATGGAAATCTGATTCATCAGTTGTGGGGTCCAAATTGAGCTTCACAACTCTTTATAATAACAACTACAAACATCGGTCGAATGCTTACCATTTGCCAGGCAGGCAACCTTCTAGGTGCTTTACATATATTAACTCACCCGTCATCCTTATGCAACCTGATCCCACAGGCACTCTAGTTCATGCTATACCTATTATGAGGAACTGAGGTACAGAGAGGCTAATTACTTTGTCCGAAGTCATGGAGCTGCTCAGTGTTTGACCCACAATTTCAGTGTGGGCAGTCTGGTTTCAGAGTCTAGGCTCTTAACTACTTTACTCCGTCTCTGCTTATTCTGATAACATGCTAACTTGAGGCACTTGCCTCACTTGCTTTTTTTTTTGTTTAATTTAAAAAAAAATTTTTTTTTAAAGATTTTTTTAAATTTATTTATTTGACAGAGAGATAGCACAAGTAGGCAGAGCAGCAGGCAGAGGGAAAGGGAGAAGCAGGCTCTCTGTGGAGCAGGGAGCCCAATGCGGGGCTCGATCCCAGGACCCTGGTACCATGACCTGAGCCGAAGGCAGCTGCTTAACTGACTGAGCCACCCAGGCACGCCCCCCCCTTTTTTTAATAGTTGTGTTTCTAGAAAGAGTTGAAGATCAGAGATGAGGCCTGTGCCATCATCCTGTAGTCTTCTGGATCTCAGGATCAGACTTCAGAATTCTAAAGAATGAACACACACACACACACACACACACATTTCCTCAAGTGTATTGGGTGAATAATGAACTTTTGGCCCCAGGTAGTGTCCAAGTCTTCCCTGATTCATGCAGGAGATATTTATTGAGTGTCTACAATGTGCCAAGCATCGTGCCAGGCACAAGGGCAGTGAACAGACAGTCTGTCCTGAAGGAGCTTAGAATCTCAGGAACACTGTACAGCATCCTAATATGTTTTTACAACTCCTACCATCCAGGCTTCAGGACACCCTGCCACCATTGAGAATCTTCGTACACTATCAGCATTCTGTCTGTGCCTTTGTCTGTAGTCAGTCATTCAGCATGAAGTCTGAGCCTCAAGTCAAATTCTGATGGAACTGATGAGGGGTGGTGAATGGAGGGGAAGAAGGATTTGTAGGCTGGAGTGGGTTTGTGGAGAGGACTTCTTGTGTTATGTACCAACCACAATGCAAGGTAAGGGCAGGAGGGCAGAGCCTCCTCTTATTTGGCAGGGTGCCAGGGTAGGAGAGTAACTAACAAATAATCAACACGAACCCCAAAGCAACACATGAGCTTTTAATCCTGAGAAGGCTGCTTCTGGGTCAGTCATCTCAGCCATTGAGTCTCAGAGCCTGGTATCAAATTTCAGCCAGAGACTGGCATGGACACTTTTACAAACCAGCCTAGAGAATCCATGAACATCAGCATTGTCACCTGAAGTGGAGATTCTCTTGGAGTTTATTTGGTGCCCTCTCAGTGGCTGAAGGACAGGGACTCATAGAAGATACCACGGACCACTGTCTTTGTGAAGCACTTCCCCCTTCAAATCACAGATGTTTACTAAGCCCTATCTGCCAGGCACTGTGCTAGACACGGCACATAGAACAATGAATAAAATGTAGACACTGTTTTTATACAGCACCGATCTTGTGGGGGATATACTTCTATAAATGAAAAATATGATACAATTGGGTGCATATAATATTGGAGTGACAAGATTATTAAAGACGTTGGAAGAGGGGCACCTGGGTGGCTCAGTTGATTACACATCCGACTCTTGGTTTCAGCTCAGGTCATAATCTCATGGGTCATGAGATCGAGTCCTGCATCAGGCTCTGGGCTCAGTGGGCAGTCTGCCTGAAGATTCTCTCTTCCTCTCCCTTTCTTCCTCTCCCCTCACTTGTGCATGCAGCTCTCTCTCCCTTTCTCTCTCAAATAAAATAAATAAATATATCTTTTTAAAAAAAGTTGTCAGAGGAAGCGCACCTCTTCTTCTTCTTCTTTTTTTTTTTTAAGGGCACCTCTTCTTAAGAGGGAAGTTGGGGTGCAGATGGAGAACAGTACTCCTGAAATCTTTGGATGGGTCTAAATTATATTTTAACATCATCTTATTTCCAAATTGTGCCTCCTAGCTGATGTGACCTTGAGAAAAATGCCCATCAAATATGATCATATATCCTCTTGATTGGTGATTGCTAAAGAGACAGGGTCCATATCTTTCAACTTCCTTTGTCATTGCACTCCGTTCCACACCCTGCTTGCTGCTGATAACGCTAGCATGCTTCTGATTTAAGCAGAGAGCTACTATTGACTTCATCTGACCTCTGCCCTGAAAATAGATCTTTGGTCAAAAGAAGGTAATGTGAAATGGGGCCCTTATTTGATCCTTATCTGTTGGTATAACTGCTGTCTATTTTCAAGTGTTTTGCACGACCAGCCTATTTTAAGGACTGACTCATAAATATGCTTCAAGGAAAGTAAAACTTCATACTTTAAAAAAATCAGAGAAATTTTAAAAAGATGGATAAAGTTGTAAAGGGGTAGGGGTTGAGTGACTAGATGAATTCAAATGATTCTGTTTACCAGGATAGGGGAAGTCTTTCCTTCCTAGAATTAAAATGGTTGGGAAGAGGGAAGCATTTGTTTGTTAACAATTAGCCTTTCATGAATGGAGTAGTTGAGACGAATAGTTCTAGTAACCAGGACTTACTAGAACTATGTGGGCAGGAGTGATGGCAGGGGAGGTTCTTGAAATGGAGATGAGCTAGAGTTGTTCACGCTTTGTGAGAAACAATATGAACCAAGTGGAGCAAACTGGCTAAGAGGAGGAAGATTCTAGAGCCAGACAGAAGTGTATTAAATTTCTGGCTCTATTTTTTTTTTTTTTTTATCTCAGTTATGTGTGCCAGGTTACTTTACTTATTTAAAATTGGTTATATAAAAATATGTCAATATTCAATAACATGTCTTGAAGTAGGATTGTCATTCTTGTTGCATTAGGTTGTGTGATGATTTAAGGAGGTAATGAGTCGTGCCTGGCACACGGTGCCTAATGAAGAATAGCCCTTTACTCTTTACAATGTTGACCGTCATCAACGTTGCTAAGTAAACACATACTTCCTAGCGCTTGGGCTAAGACAGGGGTGGGAAGAAGTACTTTACCTAATTATGCCAGGAGGGTGAGCCAAAGAAGAAGCATGTATGTGTTCTTACCCAGGGATTCTGGGAGACAGGAACTCTTTTTTGCTAGACTAGATCTTGAAAGAACGTGAGGCAGCCAACTTGCTGCCATCGGGAAAAATCCTAGAATTTCTAGGGATAGCCCTGAGGAATAGAAGATATGGTGAAAGAGAAATCAAGAGATAGAATCTCACTCCAGATAATATCACTCAGTCCGTGAGTCCAGCCATACCTAAAGTTGGCACTACCCTCGGATTTTCTAATTCTTGAGCTTCTAAATTTTGTTTCAGCCTCTTCCAGTTTTCTGATTTTGCAACACGAGTCTATATAAAAAAATGAAGTCACATCTTTTAATTTTTAATAAAAAGAAGAGTATTCTCTCCCCTCTTTTCCTGTCTTGGATGTAGATAGGATACCTGGAGCTGAATTAGCTGGCTGCCAGCCATGAGGCAAAAAGTGAGGGGAAAGCTAATAGAAACACTGGCATCTCTTTTCTGATATTATGGAGTCATGGAAATAATGCCAACCTCACTTTTTGTATTAGTTTGTTACGGCTGCCATACAGAGTAGCATGGACTGGATGTCTTAAATAAAATAAGTTTATTTGCTCACAATCCTGGAGGCTAGAAGGCCGAGATCAAGGTGTTGGCAGGGTGCATTTCTTCTGAGGTCTCTTCCCTTGGCTTGTAGACGGTCATCTTCTTTGTGTGTGTATATGTACTAAGCTCCTCTTCTTGTTAATATACCGGTCATGTTGGATTGGGGCCCACCTTAATGGCCTCATCTCAACTTAGTTAAAGAACTTGCCTCCAAATACAGTCACATTCTAAGGTACTGGGGCATTATGACTTCAGCATATACATTTTTAGGAAAAAACGCTTCAGTCCATAACATTTTTATTGCAGATAAGCAACATCCACAATTGTCATCATATTTGGGGTTATTTTATTAATATTTTAGCAGCTAAATGAAACGGCTAAACATGGATGGAAGAAGCTCATTCTAGTTTCTATTTCTGAAAATATATTTCTTTTGGCTTACTAAGAGGTAGGCTATCGCCTCTTGGTTTGATAAAACTCACAATCTTGAGAGAAAGGCATTTACAAAAAGAAGATGTTCTGCTCCTGAATTCAGGAATGCAGATTATGTTTCTCCTTCACTTTTTTTTTGAAAGAGTGCTTTTCCAAAACTCCAGGTCTAAATTTAGGGCTTTAGTGGTTTAGAGAGACCACAGGAGAAGTAGAAAATCTTTTTTTTTTTTTTTTTAAGATTTTATTTATGTATTTGAAAAAGAGAGGGAGGTAGGTGGGGCAGAGGAAGAGGGAGAGAATCTTAAGCAGACTCTGAGCTGACTGCAAGGCCAATATGGGACTAAATCTCACGACCCTGAGATCATGACCTGAGCTGAAACTGAGTCGGATGCTTAACTGACTGAGCCACTTAGGCACCCCAGGAAAAAATGTTTTAAAAAAGCAATGTAGACTAGGCTTCATAAGGGCAAGATCCCTGTCTTACAGCTGGAAGTCTGACCAAGAGAATTAATGATAACTTCTGCCAATACCAGGGCACCTTCTAGCTCCTGGATGCCAAATAATCGGCCCCCCCCCCAAGACTATACCATTCTGCTCAATCCTAGTCTCTGATTTGGTTACTGCAAAGATAGCGGTTTTCAAGTACACAGTGGACATATTGCCTTTTTGATAACTTAGAGAGCACCCGAGCAGATCGGCCTCATCACCTAAGGGGGTGAAAAATTTCTGCAAAGGAGATTCTAGGTCTGTTAGGTAAAAAAAAAGAAATATATCTCTAAGTGCTGAAAAGAAAATCCAGGGTGTAAAATATTGTCCATAACTTGTTTTCTAATAGTTTCTAATTTCTCAAAGAGGCAATCATATTTAAAATGAGATTTGAGTCATAAAAAAAGGTATGGTATTTGAAAACTATGCATTCAGATACAATAAAGCTTCCATGAATTTTCTTCTTCCAGGATTTTAAGATAAAGCCTGATCCTCCATCTCTGCATGGGTTGAGCGCCTATGTCTTTTTAATGGAACTTCAGCTTGAATAGGAACTCCAGGGGAGAGCGCTGACCTAGAACCGAACACACACAACTTTCTCAGCGGCTGCATTATGTCCAACAGGGGGCGCTTGAAGCTCACACATCAATAGCAGCCGCGCCAGCAACGTTTAAGATACCCATTTTCATTGCCATGGTGATTCTTAATTAACACATCGCATCAGGTTTTCATTGACACCGTAAAATGAGGTGACTGTGACCTTGGTTAATAAAATGTGTAATCATTCTAGAAATATCGAGAGTTAGAAAGTTGTTAGATATTTCTTCCTCGTGATTAAACTGGCCTGTAATCAATAAAAACAAAATCTAAATTGCAGATTATTCGAGCTCCATCTCCGGGGTGAAGAATTTTATTTCGTCTTAAAAATAAAGTTGAATATGTTTGTGACGGTTTAAGGATAAGAAAGTAACAGACTAAGTGACATTTTTTATTTTATGAAGAGTATTGAATTGCTTGATACTTCTCAGTATCAAATAAACAGATTTCAGACACAGGGGAAAGGAATTTTAGAATGTTGTTGATATTTCTAAAATTCTGCTTTTTAAATTTCAGAGTCCAGATCAAGAAGCAAAATGAGAAAAATGAAATTCTCAGACTGTTCTGTTTACAAGTTACAACCGACAATTTACCACTAGAAGGCGCTCTTTGCTTTGTTATCTTTCAAAGCCTTGCCCCGCAAGGGCTGCCATTCAAAGGGGCACCATCGCACTTCTTAACGTTTGTGAATTGTTTAAGAATAATCAGAGCAGGGGCGCCTGGGTGGCTCAGTCGTTAAGCATCTGCCTTCGGCTCAGGTCATGATCCCAGGGTCCTGGGATCGAGCCCCGCATCGGGCTCCCTGCTCCGCGGGAAGCCTGCTTCTCCCTCTCCCGCTCCCCCTGCTTGTGTTCCCTCTCTCACTGTGTCTCTCTCTGTCAAATAAATAAATAAAATCTTTAAAAAAAAAAAAAGAATAATCAGAGCACCCCACAATGCTGGGCGGATTTCCCCCCCGCAACGCTTCTGTTGATTGAGATGTAAAGTCCTTGACTGAATCAAACGTAAGCTGGAAGGATTCAGCAAATCCAGATTGCCTGTGCAACTGTCCATAAAATGTATTTCACTATCAACGTTTCTATTCTCATAAAATAGGCAAAGCACGCAATTGATAAACTTTATGCTTCTCTCATGTTTTTACTTTTATAGAAGCAATTTTGCATATTGATCACTCTGAAACCATAGTTTTGTGTGAGATTTCATAGCACAAAGCCAAAAAGTTGGTTAGTTTCTTTTTATTTTTTTATTTTTCAGAATGATAAATAAATAATTGACCCTATAAAAATCCCCAGCGTTGCACTGATTTTATGGAGCTGGTCTAGCATATCCCCGACTCTGAGGTTTTATAAATTCGGTTTCTCAGTAGAGTGCGCTATAGATTGTATTATTTGAAAATATTTACTCCACCTTCCTCAGAATGGGAAGAAAATACTTCCCCACTCCCTCATGCTAAACTTGGTCAATGGAATGTGAGAAGCCACTGTGCTTCTTTCAAGCAAAGACCTTAACTGTGATTTAATACCTCTTGTCCTTCCTTTCTGTCCTGAGAATGTGTATGTTATGTTGCACACAATGGTTGCCTCTTCAGCCAGGGTCCCTGACGGTGAAGAAAGGTGAAGATCTGTGAAACAGAGCCCAGGTATTCATAGCCCAGTGGCACTTGTTAACGTGTATCATGGGCAAGGAACGGGTGTTGTTGTTAGTTACTGGAGTTTTGGGGTTGCTTTTGGTGCAGCCAGTGGACTGATACAAAATCTGATATGAGGCGTGGGGGCTGTTGTATGAAAATAAAAATTGGTGGCAATTCCTTCGGGATAAAGCTTTAGGGGTTTGGAAAGGTGGCGGTAACTTGGGAGGCAGATAGTCTTCCCAGTGAACTTATGGCTTTGGCTGGAAAGGTACTTAAATGGAATATTACTTGCATGTGTTATTTTTATTAGCTGCATTCATTATTTTAAAAATGAAATGAATCCAGAAAATAACTGGCCTGTTTGCAGGATGAGATGAAAGAGAAAACAGAGAGCCTTAAATTCTGGGATTTCAGGGTTGAAAAATGGGACTGTTTTTAATCTTCACCTGACAAAAGATAAAATTGAGAAATACATCGAGCCCAAACCACTGATTAACATGTAGGCTGAAAAGAAATTATTGTGGCCACAATTCCTAAAGGCATAATTCTGCACTAGCAGAATTATCCGACAACCCCACAGTGTCCTAAAGTCTAGAGAAAAACATACGTCCACCAAAGAATTGTGATGCAGGCTGCTGACACACAAGAATGGGCTGAAATAAATAAAGACCTAACAAAATCTTTGGAAGAGTTTATACTGTTCAGAGCACTGTCATCCTCAATTAAAAGAGATATGACGTTTTGAGACAATTTGGGCAAGCAGCTGACAAAGCTGCTCATTCCCCTAGGAGGGCACGAACTCCATTGCCCTCCCAAGATGCAACCAGCAAGAATGATGAAAAAAAGCAAAAGATGTCCTGGTGGGTGGAGTTGAGAGCCACCGAGAATGAGGGACTGGGGAGCTACGTGCAGACAGCAGAACTGGGGCCTACTCAGGAACTTTCCCTACCCTAGGATAGGAGGCCCCTTAATGTTTGTCCAGCAGAATTTCAAAATTGCTGTGTACCAGTGATTGCTAAGTGCTTCTCTTCCTTCCTCCTTATGAATGGGGGCATTTATTGTAGTTATTCTATCCCTGTTCCACTAGTTTACATCGTGTGTTTGAATTATTTTATACCTAATTTAGAGACTGTCATGAGATCTTCAAGCTGGCACCTGACACCATGATGGGATGAGACATTTGGGTACATTTCTTGGAAGTGGGTGAGTGATTCTGAATGAGAAAGGAAGGAAAGTGAATACCCACAGGAGGTGGTCTGTGATGGATTGTATTATTGTTTTCCAATATTGATTCCCCTCTCCTGTTAGGGGCAGGGTGTGTATTCCTACCCCCCCGCCCCGGTGTTGGGGTGGTCTGTGTGACTGTTTTTGACCAATGGGATATGAGCCAACGAGACACATGCTCTATTTGAACAGGAGCTTCAAATGTGATTGCCTCTTATTCTTAGTCCCTGCCATGAAAATGAGCACCCCCCACGGAGGGGCTTAGCCTTTACCTGAGGCCCTTGAATGAAAGGACATGTTGAACAGAGCTAAGCAGCCCTGTCTACTCCAAAAATGCAGACATGTGAGTGAGAATAAATGTTTGCTGTTGCAAGCCACTGGGATTTTGGATCGTTGGCTTCACAGCAAGCTGACTGATGTAGGACATGAGATCTTGTCTGAGATTCCCTTTGCAGTTTTGTTCAAAGGAGATAGTACACATACATATATAATTTTTTTAAAAAAAACAATTATTTTAACTACAGCACTCCAAAAAATCTCGGCTTATATGCCAAATACAATGAAATGTGTTTTTTCTTATTATAATGAAGCAAACACCTGCTGATGTTGCAACCTCCAACACAGTATATTTTCAATTGAAAAGCATTTCATAAAAGAATAAAAGGTCACTGAGTTACTTTAGGAGGTTAGATCAAACCATTTGTAATGTATTCCCTAAATGTGAACCGGACACTTTGGAAAGCTGCATATGAATTATTGACATAAAGTGTACTACTGAGAAATGTCTGTTTATATTTCTCAGTTCAACACTTAGCCAGTGATTCTCCAACTTGGTAGTGTGTCACACTAGAATGTAGAATCACTTAGGAGTACATCCCATGTGATTTACTAGTTGTGAAGTAACATTTGCTAACAATTTTCTTTTATGAATCAGAGTGCATTCAAGATTATCCCTGTAATAACCATAGGCTTGCTTTCATCAAAATATACTCTCCTATTTGAGAGAGTCATGGATGGAGTTAGATCATCAGCATCCTAGTTACTGCACAAAATCTTGGGTTGATTTGTTTGTGTTTCAGGCCACAGTATAAGCAGCACTTGGGAATGTGATCCACAGAGGAACCTCATCTGCTGTGCGAATGTGTAGCAGGGGCAACGTTGAAATCTCTTAAAACTCCTGTAAGACCTGATGTGGCTTCAAATGGAGACAAATCAACGATCAGAGGTGCAATGCCAATAAGCAGTGGGGCCCATTCTAATTTGGAAATAGGACAAGTGCTCTTCTAGTTTGGAAATAGGACAAGTGGATGAAATGAGAGGTGATACTACAGAGTACGGGAAAAATGGCAGAAAGATCCTTCTGCTCAAACGTTTCTCCTACCCCAGGTTTTCTATTTCTGTTAATACAAGCTGCCCCCTAAAATGCAAAAACCCACCAGGAAGAGAGTAGACATTTAACTTTTCTAATGCAGTAGGGAATAATTCCCTGAGAATTCAGAGTCTAGTAAGGGGAATCTTCCTGGAGCTGGAGCTGGAAGTGTTAAGGTGTACAGGAGACTTGGGTGAGGCAACCAAAAGAGCAGTGCACAACCACGGTCACAGGTCATGTGCCATACCTGACCTACGCTGGGCACTCAGCACACAGGAATGACTGAAAGGACACACAATGCCAATGGTGCTTAAGGACAGTGAGGGCTTTGGAAATCTTCTGCCAATCTGATTTTCTTGCCTCACAGCCTGTCATTCTCCTGTACTAAATCTCACATAGAACATGGTCAGTCCCCCAAGCACATCCCCCATGATGGGACTTAAGCCTGGATTGGTTTTTTGTACCGTCAGCCATAAATACTTTACTGATCCTTTAATGTCTGTCTCAAACGTCTCTGCCTCCATGACACCTGATTGATTCCCTTGACAGATGAAGCTCCCCTTTCCCACTTGGTTCTCACTCTCCTGGTACTTATTACCCTGTCCTGTCATTATGTATTTGGGTACTATGGATATATTGAACACAATGTTCAAGGTTTATTTATCTTTGTAGCCCTAATCCCCTTACCTGAGCATCTTACACATAATGAACGTTCAAATAAAAGCTTACCCTCGGGGTGGAGAGAAGAAGAGAGAGGAAATCGGAAAAGTTATATAGATGCAAAATGGCAGTGGATAGCTTTCAAAACAAACTTCATCCATTGTGGAGTTTTCCCTAGGGTGACAGCTGGTCCAAGTGCCGCTGGGGATCATTTTGCTTACAGATTTTCGTCCCCGACAAGAGTGCTGGATGGATTTTAGTCCTGCAAAGCAGTCTCCCTCATATTAGAGGCTAATATGGAAGTGGCTAGGTGGGCAGCTGTCCCTTCCATGCTGCCCACCTTGTGTCTGACTTACACACACACAGTTGTGTAGAGGGCTTGTGGCTGCTTGCAGTCCTGCCTTTTTACCCACAAAGGATGTTGATTACTTTGGATAAAAAAAACCCCCTCTTCCTGACTTTTGCATGCCAGATTGGCTGCAGAAGCATTATGGACATTTCCCAGACCTCTTTCTGCTCAAATCTGTGCTTTCTTTTTTATGCTACCTTTCCTTTGCTTTGATCTGCTTGTGGTCACCCCCACTTGGCTTGTTTGGGGACCCTGCTGTCATGCCTCCTCGGAGCACATCCTGTGTGCTGATGCCGGGGGCAGAGGCCTTGCTTTTTTGCCAGCTACACTAGTTTTGTCATTGGGCTATAAAGGTGCCATTTTTTGCTTCTTTACTGGAGAGTGTTTGTGTGTATGTGCAGAGGGAGAAAGAGAAGTCAGACAGAGGGAGAAGGGGGAGAAGGGGAGGCAGAAGGAGGCAGGTATTCTCTGCTGAACAGTGTTAAGAATAGTATTTTATTTAGGCTTGCATTAAACTGTGAAGTTGAATGACGAAGAGCTTCCCTGCCTTATCGGGAATTTTCTGCTTCTAGCTGGTACTACCACATACCTATTGTGCATGCTGCTCGTTGGCTTTCCACAATGTCTTACCTCACTGGATAGTGCCGCATTCTTCATGATTGCTGCTGCTTACTGAACACCTACTTGGGCAAATACTGCAGATGTCTTATGTCTAATTATTGCGGAAGTATCACAATAAAGGACCAGGACTATTTTCAACACTCTGTAGGTGAGAAAGCTGAGAGTCATAAGGTTAACGTGATTTCCTTAGTTACCTATCTAGGAAAAAGCAGAACGTAGATTTGAGATTCCAGCTCAGGCTATCTGATTCCGAGACCCGTATCTTTCCTGTATGTTATGCCTCTTTTTTCTGTTTCTCTCCATCTCCCAGGGAACACCCTCCCTCCCTGCCCTGCTTCCTTCTTCCACAGGCTGGAAAGTAATGGATAAATCAGAGGCTGTAATCTCAGAGCCTATGGTACTTAAGATATGTACTAACCCTTTCAGATGACATAACACCTTCACCCATTCAGATGATTTCCCCCGCCCCCCACAAAGGTTCTGAAGGAGGGACGTTTTTTGGGAAGTCACTCAGTAGGCACAGGTACTTTATGGACAGTGTTCTGTTCACAGGGTCTTTTCGCTCTAAATCTCCAGCACCCTGAATTCTTTGTAATGGTACCCAGTAGCCAGCTGGGATCCTGTCCCAGGTGAGGTTCTCAACCACTACTTGCTTCTGCTCAGACTTGACACCACAGTGAAATCTCACTCAAGTCTACCTTTAGGCACAAAGAATCAAGGAATCTTGGACTTGAAGGAATTTTTTAAAAAGTCCAATCCAATGATTCTTAATCTGGAGCATGCATCAAAATCGTTTTTCAAGCTGTAAAGTGACAGATTCGCAGGCCCAGGACAGTGGGATCCTCGTTTAGTAGGTCTTAGGTGTTGGTGGCTCGGTTCAACAAGTGATTCTGAAAGGTAGCCAGGTGGGGAACCATGGATTTAATTTACTTCTCATGATATATGAATACTTTCTTGCTTGATTTGATTTTCTATTTCTTCATCTTGGCATCCCTGGGAAATATGCAGAAAGCAGAACATGAAGATTATTTTCTGCTCAGTTCCATAGAGAAAATCAGTGACTAGGGTATTGAATTAGGAATGACTAAGTCTTCGGGCTTTTTATTGGAATAGCACGCAGCGTTAATTTTTTAAATATATTTTCTTTCAAAGAGATATTTCACCTCTTCCTGTGCCTCTTCCTAGGTACTAATTATGAGAACATAGATGTTCCTGGAAAATTGGATCAAGGATTTCATAAATGATATAGCTTTTTAATTTGGAATAAATTTCAGAAAAAAAAGAGAAGCAGAAGAACAGAGATCTTGATTTTAGCTCTGTTGCTAGAAGCTATGAGCTTTGAGTGAATCAGCCTATGGCTCTGAGACTCCATTTCGTCTCGTGTAGTTTGACCAATGCACTCTGAGAACCCTTGCAATTCTAGGACCTAAAACTCTCACAGTTCCTTCCAATCTCCTTATCGCCCCCTGGAACATGGTTTCTGAAGGCCATGAAAATGACTCCAACCATTGTTATCTCCTTTCTCTGAATTCCTGCCACACTCAGTAGTTTCCATTTAAAAGAATAGCTATGTTCTCTCATATTATTTTCTGTGTTGCTGAATTTGTCTTTTAGAAGATTCCAAGAGAGGGGCACCTGGGTGGTGCAGCCGGTTAAGTGACCGACTCTTGGTTTTGGCTCAGGTCCTGATCTCAGTGTCGTGAGATCGAGCCTTGAGTTGGGCTCTGCGCTCAGCACAGAGTCTGCTTGAGATTCTCTCTCTCCCTCTGCCTCTGCCCCTCCTGCTCAGTCTCTCTCTCTCTCTGAAATCAATCAATCTTTAAAAAAATAAAAGATTCCAAGATATTTGAGAGGCAGTGCTGTTTTATTCATCTCCCCACCCCCAATCAAAATAGTATTGAACACATGTAAGAAGAAAATAAATACAAAGTATCATAGACTTTTAGAGTCGGAAACCACTTTAGAAATCACTGGTTTTGCCCATTTAATTATACTCCTGAGGAAGTGCGAGCCAAGAGCTGATCACTGCTCACCCGGGCAGCCAGTGGTAGAATGAGGGCTATAACCAGGTTTGTTTATTTCCAGGGCAAATGTATTTTCTCTGCCATACATCTTAGGTTGGTTGATTAGAAGGCACTGGATTAACACCATTAACTCCAGCAAAACTGGCCACATCTTAGTGATTCATTACGAATTTCTCCAAACCGTCTACATAGTGGGATAATTTGATCATTTTTATATTACAGTTTATTTTTGCTTTTATCAGTAAATACCTCAAAATACCTTGAAGATGTTACCAAGATGGTCTTAAAACCAACATATGGAATCATTATTAAGGAGAAAGGTACATGCTGGTAGTATTACTCTATTTTTAAAGGACAGGGAAAGAATTTAGAAAAGGCAAAGTACTTCACAGTCATAATAACCTATTGTAAATCAGGGTAGAAAAAACAGCTTTATCTTCTGCATTCAGCAGCACACACTTTGCCTGGTCTAAGGGAATAGGTTGTGTCTTTTTTAAAATGAAGAAATGATGTGATTAACATTTTCCTTGCTTAAAGTTAAAAATAGAAAGTGTTGACTTCAGTCATCAATTAGTTGTTGGGTCCGGAGGTAAGGCGACATGGATTGGGCAGGCCAGCTCAGCTTATTTTCAACCAAATATCACTAGGTAAGCACCATTCTCTGCCCCCTATGTTCTGGGCTGTCCCTTAACTGCTGGACTAGTATACTCTCAGATTATTTTAACCTTGTATTTTTTTTTAATTGTTAGCTTTGGTCTATAAATAGATTCCTGAGAATCTCAAGTTCTAATAATAATAACTGGTCTTTTTTTTTTCTCCTGAGAAATTAAACCATTTTATGGCTGCTATTCAAATTACTTAAGTTATTGTTCCTGAAATTTGTCCTCATATGCTATAAGGTGATAGCGCTGTCTGTTTAATTCATATATTCTGCTACAGTTACTTTATGTCCTTGGTTCTCAACTAGGGATTCATTTGCCTCCCAAGGGACATTTGGAAATATCTGGAGACATTTTTGGTTTTCAGAAGCGGTGGCAGGGGAGTGTGTACTACAGAGATCAGAGATATTGCTATAAATCCTGTGGTGCACTGGACAGCCCCTCACAAAAAAGAATTTGTCCAAAAGGTTGATAGTGCTGAGGTTGAGTAATCGTGCTTTATAATAAAGATTCACATAAAGATATTATGTTATCCATATAGGTAGAAATCATTACTGTTAATATAAGTCTAAACCTACTAATCTATATCACATAATGAGTGTCTCATACTATGTTAATCCTGCTTGTCACAATCCCTTAATTTGTCAAGGTTATGAATTGATGTTTTGTTCTCAAAAGAATACATGGACTCCTGAACAGATCTGTTCTTGTCAAAAGAAAAATGAATATGAAGGAATTTTGTCAGCATTTCCAATTCTTTGGACCATTTCTGATGAAGGTTGTCAGTATTTAGGTTCTAGTAAAAAGTAATTCCACAAACTAGTTGTCATCAAAGCTTAGGAAACGGTCTCCTCACCTCTGATCTCTGAAGCAGGCTCGACATAACGTGCTGACACATTCATTCATTCAGTCATTGCTGCTGCCGGACTTCAATGCTAATTCTATGTTTAGTTACTGTTTGTAGCAATCATTAATGGAGAAATGAGAGAGAAAAAAATTTTTTTAAAGCTAAAATTTAGTCAGTGGCTGTCTTGGCGGCAATTCCCAGTGCACTGTGATTCTGCCTTTAAATGTAATTTCAAAACAGCTGTAATAGCAAATTAGTTTCTTTCTATTAGTTAAATGATTATACACCAATCAGAACCGAATACACACACTATTAAGTTTATAATTATAGTTGAGAATTTCACAGCCTACTTCATCTTCCTTTAGGACTCCTCGAGTGCTCTCTGACTCACATTTCTTCTTGAAGGGAGTATTTCACCAAATGTTTAAACATGGCTATCTTGGTTCAGAATATTTAAAGTCAGGCTCAAAGGTGAATCAAATGGTTGATAAGTTTTCAAGGTCTGCATTATTCAGACCCCGGTCAGATTCCAGTTTAACAGTGAGAAATTTACTGTTGAGAGCAATTTTCTGGTGAAAGTGCAAAGACTTGGCTATCTCCATCCGTTTCTGAGTGGACAAGGCTTTGAGTCTTTGCTATCTCCTTGTCATAACAAAGACCAAATAATAAATGGTTTGGCCATGATGCAGTGGCCAGGTTTAGAGGAAATCCTTGCAAGGTTACTCAGATAGCTATAAAGCCATAGGATTCTATTACCTTTTCTAGGAACCAAATTGTGGCAAAGGGAGCATTTATTTCTTTAGATGGATTTGTTTCTCATCATGGAACTTGATTTCTATAGCTTTCACATTGTAATTCTTTTATAATGCAACTTGCTATTGCATAAATTCAATTATGTTCAATGAATATTTATTAGGAGACCACCATGCTCTTCAATTTATAACAATTCTGTACAGTAGAAGCTTGAAGGATAGCGTGGTGAGTAAGACTGAGGGAGAAAGCACCCTGGCATGGTGGTGACAATATGGAGGCTTTGGAGTCAGACAGAGCCGTGTTCAGAGCCGAGCTCTGGGCTTAACCAATATGTGATCTTGGAAGGTTGCTTGACTTCTCTGAGCCCGGGTTTCCTTATTTACTGGATGGGAAGCTACTTAGTCAAGTCGTCAACTAGAGCAGAGACTCTAAATCAGACTGTACACTTTCAATTACCTGTCCTGCTACTTGTGAAATATTAGGTAAGTGCCTTAACCATGCCAGGCTCTACTTTCTCCATGGACTCTGAGAAACAAACCGAGGGTTCTAGAGGGGAAGGGGATGGGGGAATGGGTTAGCCTGGTGATGGGTATTAAAGAGGGCACGTTCTGCATGGAGCACTGGGTGTTATACACAAACAATGAATCATGGAACAGTACATCAAAAACTAATGATGTAATGTATGGTGATTAACATAACGTAATAAAAAAATTAATGATGTAATGTATGGTGATGAACATAACATAATAAAAAAAGAAAAATAGAATTGAATGTTATTATGTTTTTAAAACTCTTAGCATAGGGGCGCCTGGGTGGCCTAGTCCATTAAGCGACCGACTCTTGGTATCAGCTCAGGTCATGGTCTCAGGGTTGTGAGATGGAGACCCGCATTGGGCCCTTCGCTCAGTGGGGAGTCTGCTTGAGATTCTTTCCCCCTCCATCACCCCCCTTCCCCTTCTCTGCTCACGCACTCTTTCTCTCAAATAAATAAATAAATAAAATCTTTAAAAATAAAAATAAAAACTCGTGCATAATTCGTAGCCTACAGAAGGTGGTCAGGGGCTGAAAGGGGCCATCATCACTATCATCATCATTAGATAGTATATACTCTATCACTAGACGTATTTTAATCACAGACTGGTTACTTTTAGGTTAGTGTCTATACATTCAGATGGTATTGGTTTGATTTAAATGACCTCTTGTGATTCTATGAATAATTTTCTAGTGGTAGAATTTCAGAATTGTGGCACATTGGCAGAAGACAGTTTTAGGCAAGAGCACCTTACACCATGTGGGCAATTGCCTCTTCCGGGTATACATGAAGCTGACACCTGAGAATCCCAATTAACTTTCTGGTCCCAAGGTTAAACTATTCAGCTTTTCTTAAAACTTTTTCAAAATTATAGTTGCTCCTTTTTGAATCACCTCCAAATTTTACACGTCTTCCTGAAGTAATGCATAGCCCAGAAAAGTGGCACGAATTCCTCATGTTAACTGCTTCTCTTGTTTATGCTTCCCAAGAATACACCCGCCCCAACTAGTAACAGTACCATTCCTGACACCTGTTTAGCTTCAAGTCGTCTATGTCTGTGACTTTCCCTTTGTAGCTCCATCATGTCAGCTTCTTTTTTTTTTTTTTAAAGATTTTATTTATTTATTTGAGGGAGAGAGAGCGAGCGAGAGAGCACAAGCAGGGGGAGCAGCAGGCAGTGGGAGAGGGAGAAGCAGACTCCCTGCCAAGCAGGAAGCCCAATGTGGGGCTCGACCCCAGGACCCTGGGATCATGACCTGAGCCGAAGGCAGATGCTTAACCGACTGAGCCACCCAGGCGCCCCATCATGCACCCTGTTTCTTAAATTTTTGCACTTTGTATCTCATTTCAAAATGCACCTTTGTGTTAGTTGAAAGTCATTATTTTTATTTCTGACTTCCGTTGCCAGGGTCATTTGGAAATCTAATTTTATCTTCTCAGGGTGAGTGACTCACCCTCCTCTTCCACCCCTGGTGGTCATGTCATCTGTAGATATAATGAGGACCTCTTAAAGAAAAAAGAAAATAAGGACCTCTTTCTTCCCGAGATGAGTAATGGAAGAGGGTGTTAAATGACTTTACACCCAGGATGGTCTTCTGTAAGAATTTTGGTTAAACCGATTTTAGCAATACAAGCAATCTTTTCTTTAAATCAATTAAAACAAAAGGAAAATAGTCTTATGAGCTCAAAATCAATTAAAACAAACAAAAATATTCTTTCCTATTTTGACTTCTGGGGATAACCTAAGTATTTATTTACTTATTTTTATTATGTTATGTTAATCACCATACATTACATCATTAGTTTTTGATGTAGTGATCCATGATTCATTGTTTGTGTATAACACCCAGTGCTCCATGCAGAACATGCCCTCTTTAATACCCATCACCAGGCTAACCCATTCCCCCAACCCCCTCCCCTCTAGAACCCTCAGTTTGTTTTTCAGAGTCCATCGTCTCTCATGGTTCATTTCCCCCTCCGATTCCCCCCCTTCATTCTTCCCCTCCTGCGATCTTCTTCTTCTTCTTCTTTTTTTTTTTTAACATATAATGTATTATTTGTTTCAGAGGTACAGGTCTATGATTCAACAGTCTTACACAATTCACAGCGCTCACCATAGCACATACCCTCCCCAACGTCTATCACCCAGCCACCCCATCCCTCCCACCCCCCACCACTCCAGCAACCCTCAGTTTGTTTCCTGAGATTAAGAATTCCTCATATCAGTGAGGTCATAGGATACATGCCTTTCTCTGATTGACTTATTTCACTCAGCATAATACCTTCCAGTTCCATCCATGTCATTGCAAATGGCAAGATTTCATTCCTTTTGATAGCTGCATAATATTCCATTGTATATATATACCACATCTTCTTTAGGGGATAACCTAAGTATTTAGAATTAGGCAGTTTATTCATACCAGCTGAGGACTGAACATTTCAAGGGGAGATATTTCAAATGGGGATATTATAAAGCTATTTTTGGTGACATACTACATCAATTAAAATATCTCACTTAACCAGCAGCTTCTACTATGTGAAACACAGCAAAGAACTAGGAAATAAGCCTCAGATAGTCCTGAGCAGAGTCAGATCGCATGCATTTTATTCTTGAAATTGCGAAGATCTGTGATGACTCACACCCATGCTGTATTTCTTTTTTACTTTTCACATCCTGTATTAGCTATATATTTTGTTTTCTATATTTTGATGTTTTGACATCTGGGGCCTATTACGGCTCCTTCTAAGGTTAGCTAATTTTTAGAGGTAGTAAACCACTTGCCTGTGAGCATGCTTTTCAAATGCCAACCAAGCAATCTAGAACCCATTCCCTAACCACCTCTTTATCTAGCTCTCACACTCTGAGCCACCATCTGCCTACCCTAGTCACCCTAGAGGGCCAGATATCAGCCACTATGTTGGTAGGGACAGCCCCTGGACCCCACATAGTCCTGGAATTATTCACATCAGCCAAGCCGAAGCCTGTTTACCCTGCCTTGCCTGTTCTTTCCCGTGGAAAGCACAATAAAGTTGCTTGCCCACAGTGGCTCCCTTTTCCCTCTGTCTCTTGATTAACCCTGGTGCTTCTCCATGTGTCCCTGCGTGGTGCGGCATGCCCTTTCCTCTTGGAAACTGAGAGCAATAAACTGTCTCTTGAGTGACAATTGTCCCTGATCTGTTAGCCTTACCGTACTTAAATAATAATAAAACCTATCACAAAACATACTTCTAAAAAGTTTGGGCTTCTAATTTCCTAATCATAATAGGTGTGGGAGCAACCTAGAATTGAAGGGAGGTTCTAGAGCCACCGATGGTGGTGGTATTACAGGATGCCACTTCTTCTTGGCTGAATAAATGGCCTCTGGCCAAATGATATAGAGAATGTACACAGAGCCAAACTTTGACTGAATTGACAAAAAGGAAAATGTTCTTCTCCCTGCTTTTTAAAATCTTTTTATTTTATTTTTTTTTCACTTTCATCCCTCATCTGTTGCCTATAACTTCACATTTCATACCCATTTGAACCCATCGTGTGCTGTCCTTGGCTGTCCAGAATCTTCATTCCCCTTTTGATATTATGAAGGATAATAATAGCAACACAAAAAATAATTTTTAAAAAGCCAACATAAAACAAACTCTGTACTGAGTGCTCTATGTTTCTTATTTTGAACCCTGCAACAAACCCTAAAATGTAGCTTTTGTTAGCAACTTGTGACAGATGAACAAACAGACATTCATGGAGGTCACAGAACTTGTGCCAAATCACATGGCCAATAATTAATAGGAGCTGGATTCAGGTGTGTGCTGTGTAAAACATCTATTTCTCTTACCTTGTTCACTACGGCTTGAATATAAATATGCTTTTTTAGTGCTAGCTTAAAGAGGACAAGCTAATGTCTGGAGGTCAGGTCATTTTGTGCTATGAACTCAATGATTTTCGCCTGTGGAGAATTCATTAATTCTTTCTTTTTGTTTTGAAAGCACATTGCTTATATTTCAAATTACACATATCACATCATAACTGTATTAGAGATAGGTGTACATATATCATCAATTCAATTAGCTTGTGGGCTATATGGGAGCAGAAACTGTTCCTCATCTTTGTATTCATCACAGTTCTTAGCCCAGGGCCTTGAGCTCATTAAGTATACAATAAATATTTGTTGAATTGATGTGAATTGAGGATCAAATGCATTAATGCATGTTAAATCTGTTTGTAAGGCACTAGCCACGTGAAAGACAATATGATTATTTGAGTCATGAAGCACAGAGAAGGAAGAAAGTGTGTGTGTGTGGGGGTGGAGTGGGGGGAGACATTCCAGAGACTTTCAAATCTTTTTGAAAGTGAAATAGTCATCAAAAGGTGAATAGTAGAATTTTAATTTAAAATGGAAATTTGCTAGTCACCCCTAGTGCAGACTTTTCTAAATTTCCACTGAAAATCTTTCAGAAGGTAAAGGGAAAAAAATGAAATCTTACAGCAACGTCGAAGGTGAAGACTCAGGAAAAAAAAGCCAAAATCCAAGGGAAAGTTACTTGAAGAGGATAATTGTGCTTTTCTCAGTTAGCTAGATTTAGTTACAAATAAGAGAATAACAGTGACTAAAACGTAAGGACACTTATTATCTACTTAACAAATAGCTTGAAGTTAGGTGTTCCCTGCATACTTCAATTGCCTAAAATGAACACCAAGAAACCAGGCTCTTTCATTTATCTTTACTGCTATTCTCAATGTGTTGGCCTTTTGTCCTCAGGTTTTCATCTCATTGTCCCAGGTAGTTGCCACAGCTCCAGATAATGCATTCCAACACAACAGTATCTCAAGCAGGAAGGAAGAGGGAGGACAAACATAAACCCTTTCCTTACATGCTTCTCTTTTATTAGGGAGGAAACATCACCCCTACCCCCACGGAACCAGCCTTCCGTAGGCTTCCCTTTACATCATTACCTGGAACTGGGTCACATGAGCACTTCCTGGCTCATTTATTTTCGAAGGCAAATAGAATCATTGTAACCAATAACTAGCCTAGGGATAAGCACACTTTCACACACATGTATACATGCGTGCATGCACAATCATGGTTCTTTTAGCAGTGAAGAATGGAAAAATGGCTGTTGTATAAACAACCAACAGTACCTCTCATAAAACTGGACTGAGAAAAGAATTTTGTCTGTTGCATGCTTTGCCTCAATAAAACATGGTAGCCCTATCTATCGGGAAGAACGTTAGAAGATACTTCTTCCTCACCTTGATGTCTGGGCAGAGATCCTGGACCAGTCCCCACCAGAAAAATAAGCAAATCCCCTCTATTCTCAAGGTTTGCTATTTGAGACTGTCAATGTTCTGATTTATTCACATTTCTGAATTCAAATGCACCATGTTCTATATTTTTAAAAAGACTACAACTTCAAGAAGACAACAGGCAAAATGTAGGAGAAACTAATTACGGTATCTTATATTCTTGGAAGTGTAGCGTCTACAAGTAAAAGACTATGTTTGGGAATAAGAATTGGTTGGAAATTGTGCATTCTGGACATTATAGCTTTTCATGAACTGCACTGCTTCAGAGTATTAGAGCATCAAGCTGGATAATTATCTGAAATTCTATCTTCTGTTTATTAAAAGAGCACTGTGGGTGAACACATGCTACATCTTGGAAATTGACTACATTTTAGGCATATTAATATGTTTATATTAAAATCTGAGGCTTTTATATGTAAATATAAAGGAACATCACACTGAAATTTAGAAAGAGCATACATTTTAAATGATCTACTATAGGTAATAAAAGAATAAAAAAAAGTTTGTTCTCCAGTGTGTAGTACTTGACACAGAGTAGTCATAAGAAGAGAATGGTTAAGATAATAAAATGAGATAAAAATAGAGATGGGTGATCTAAGGAAGTATTGCAAGAAAGCATCTTTTTTTTTATTATGTTATGTTAATCACCATACATTACATCATTAGTTTTTGATGTAGCATTCCATGATTCATTGTTTGCCTATAACACCCAGTGCTCCATGCAGAACGTGCCCTCTTTAATACCCATCACCAGGCTAACCCATCCTCTCACCCCCTTCCCCTCTAGAACCCTCAGTTTGTTTTTCAGAGTCCATAGTCTCTCATGGTTCGTCTCCCCCTCCAATTCCCCCCCTTAATTCTTCCCCTCCTACTATTTTCTTCTTCTTCTTTTTTTTTTTTTAACATATAATGTATTATTTGCTTCAGAGGTACAGGTCTGTGATTCAACAGTATTGCACACTTCACAGCGCTCGCCATAGCACATACCTTCCCCAATGTCTATCACCCAGCCACCCCATCAGCGAAATAAGTCAATCAGAGAAAGACATGTATCATATGACCTCACTGATATGAGGAATTCTTAATCTCAGGAAACAAACTGAGGGTTGCTGCAAAAGTCATCTCTATGGGCAAAATTCTTGGTCTCTTGGGTTTTACTCAGCTGAGCATTTTCCGCCTCCTTACATTTCCTAACACTAGGAAATGTATTTCTTGTACCTATCTGTTGCCATAAAGTTTAGATGAAATTTCTTCACTTGCTTGATGATAATCTAATAAAGCAATGTTTGTTAAAATAGCTAAAGTTTCACAAACTTGGGATACCATGAGAGGAGAATTTAAATCAAAATGCATCAGTAAGGGAATGTTAACTTATCCTTGAAGTCATAAATAATCCCTATCTTTTAGGGGTTTGAAGTTATAAAATGTCTCACTCATGCCACATGTCCATCTTGGATGGGCAAGGAGAGCTATCTCTGCTTGACTTCATTCCAGGATGTAGGCTGTCAGCGCAGTCATCATTTGGGACATTGCCAGTCATCATGGAAAAGAAAAAAAATGACCTTTGGAAGGTCATGCCTTGGAAGTGAAATGTTCTGGCTCATAAGTGATTTGTTACTTCCATTCACAAATCGTTTGCCAGATGAAGTTTAATAACCCTAGCCAACCAGGAGGAGGCTAGGAGTATAACCCTACTTGTGATTGTAAGGTGAGAGACTAGAAGTATGTAGTGGACATCACTCAAGACAATCACATTCTACCTATTTGGTCACAGAACTTTGGCTCATTCTTTCCTATAAGCAGCATGGGAGAAAATTAAAATGTTCTATCCAGTTATAATATCAAGTTATTTTCCAAGTTCTTTGGATGATTCGTTGTGGTTTCTGCAGAGGGAGAGCCACAGTGATTTCTTCATTAGGTCTAGTTGTGGTTCCTCTTGATTCATAGATCCATAGACCTGAGAAGATTAGTTATCTTTTCTCTCAACCTAATATACTATGGTTGAGCAGAACAGCTAAACATTCTTGTTTGGAAGTGGAAAGAAAGGAAGAGTCACACAAGTCATTGATTTATAGCAATTCTGAAATTCTACTGGGCAGAATTTGCAAGGGCTTATTATCCTGGGGATGTGGACTATTCTTGGCATTAGTCTTGATTCTGGTTCCCAGGAGGGGCTCCCTGGTCCATTGGTCTCTAGGCCCTTAGTTCTACTCTGTCCGAGCTTCTTCCTTTCCCATTATCCTCTTTGACTCCATCTAAAAGTGAGGATTAAAGAATGTGCTTCCCATTTAGTTGAGCTGCTTATCAGTCTGCTTTCTTCACAAAGAAGTTTAGGGGTCTGAGAGTCATTTTAAGTCTTGAAAGTTCAATAATTTCTTCCCCATTCTCTGTCTTCCTCCTCCCTCGCAGACTCCTGACTTATTTTACATTACAGGTGTTTTTAAAAACTTAGCCTTCTTATTTATTTGATTCCACTCATTCTACTTGACATTCTCTCTCTGTCTCTCCATATCTATCTATCTATATCTATATCATCTCTATCTGTATCTATATCTCTATCATCTATATCTATATCACCTACATAGCCACACTTGAGGCTTTTTTCTCCTTGAACAATTTTGATAAATTGAATGGATTTTCCAGGTTTCATCTCAACCTACCCAGAGATTTTAACAGTAAGTTTAAAAACACATCCTTGAATCAATACTTGCTATTGGACTAAGTTTTAAGTTTTTCCTATTTGGAATTGAGAAATACTTGCCTCTTCCAACTTTGAAGTCCCTAAATGTATAGACTCTCTCTACTCTCTGTTATTCTTGCTTACAACTCTTACCTTTTTACTTTGCAAAGTGAAACAAACATCAATTGGGACACATTGCTAGTATTCCAATCTCTCCAGAGAAATACAGGTTTATTAAGTGAATGATCTGTCTTATAAATTACTGCATTCGATGTGGTGGTAAATGTTTAATAGCCAGCTCTCCAGAAAAGCAAAAAGCTGTGATTTGTGGTGTTTCCCAGTTTCATTGGTATAATTCTGCCACCATGGCGGATTCAAGTTACCAACATAGCATCATAAAACCCAGAGTTGGGAAGAGACTCTTGGGCACAAGCCAGCTCCAGCACCCCACAGATTGCAGGTGATAGTTCTACCCAATGTTTTGCCATGCCTTACATAAAGCATCATCATTCAAGTCTTTCTCACAACAATGCTGCCTAGCCCAAAGCCAATGTCATATATTTTAGATTATTTTTATGGCAACTCTTGGACTTCTAGGTACCAATTTCTGTACCGGTTAGAACAGGCAAAGTTATGCTGCAATGGCAGACAAGGCCAAAATCTCAGTGACTTCAAACAAGAAAGGTTAGTTTCTCACTCATACCACCTGCTCATCACAGCAGGGTGCAGCATATGCTCTACCTGTCTGAACTCCAGGACCCAGGCTCTCAGAACACCACCACCTGGGACATTGCGCACAAGCCTGGCATGGGGAAAGTGAATTATGGAGGGTGCAGTACTAACACCTAAATGAGTTGTTCTCAGAAGTGATTGTACACTTCTGTTCATAACTTGTTGGCTAGAACTAGTGATGAAACCAGAAGGAAGAAAGGAAGGAGAA
This sequence comes from Halichoerus grypus, assembly GCF_964656455.1. Taxonomy (NCBI): domain Eukaryota; kingdom Metazoa; phylum Chordata; class Mammalia; order Carnivora; family Phocidae; genus Halichoerus; species Halichoerus grypus. Next base: position 76,356,642 of record NC_135722.1, read on the forward strand.
AAAGAAGTGAGAACGTACCTGGAAGCAGAGAACAGAAAATATTTGGGGGTCAACACTGATAGCTATCACAACTCTATAACAGTAGAAGTGCTGAGAGCCACACAATTTATGCCCCTTTCCAAGCAACTTTCATATTCTTTTTTTTTTTTTAAAGATTTTATTTATTTATTTGACAGAGAGAGACACAGCGAGAGAGGGAACACAAGCAGGGGGAGTGGGAGAGAGAGAAGCAGGCTTCCCGCAGAGCAGGGAGCCCGATGTGGGGCTCGATCCCAGGACCCTGGGATCATGACCTGAGCCGAAGGCAGACGCTTAACGACTGAGCCACCCAGGCGTCCCAACAACTTTCATATTCTTTTCTATCTTACATAGAATCTTTTCATGAGTAAAAAACTAAGAAAATACACAATAGCAGTAATTATCTTTTACCAAGCTTGTCTTCATATCATGATCCAACAAAAATATTTGAATATTCATGTGGTATCTCTGCCTAAAATCACTATATATTGTATGATATAAAATAGGTTAAGAAAACTGTGAAATATCATAAGGAAATACAATTGCTATCACTGAAATCTTTGAATAGTGGTTTTCTGAGTTTTTAAAACTTTGCTTTTTTCAAATTTTATGTTTCACAGCTACGAGCATGTACTTCCTTTATAATGAGATAAACTCAGATGTTAAAAAGTTTATATAACTCTGCAAAATCTACTTAATACAGCTATGCAAAAATAAAGAGTTGAATAGAAGTCATCAAAATATTCTGTTTGTTTCTGAATATGACTTTAAAAAGTATTTTTTTCTTTTCTCCTTTCAGATTTCCTATGATTCCATATTATTATTGTATTTTAAAAATGAGAAATGGGGCACCTTTTCCCTCATTACTCTTTATCCTTGTAATTCATTGTAATTTTATTATTATAACTATGAACAAACTATATCTTATTGAAAAATTTCTTTCTTCAATATTTCCACTGCTATAATATCTCTATATTTAGTGCCTCTCATGCATATATAAATGCATATATATATAAAATATATATCTCATGCATATATATAAAATAAGAATTATATCTCTCTGTATCTGTGTCTTTGTCTCTATCTATTCTTCTATTTATGTTCCTTTTGAAAATCTTAGACCAAACCAGAAGGATGGGCTGGTCACTGCACATCAAGGCTTAGGTCTTGACTCCGATATATACAAAACTCTGAAAACAAAACAGTAAGAAAGCAAACAACCCAATTAAAAAATGGTGAAAGACTTGAACAGATACTTTACCAAAGAGGATATGTGAACAGCAAGTAAATACAGTTGTTAGCATCATTAGCCAATAGGAAAATTCACATTAAGGCCATCATGAGATACTACTACATGCCTATTAGAGTGTGTAGTATAGGCTAAGTATGTAATATAGGCTAAAATTAAAGGAACTGACAATTCCAAGTGCTGACGAGGACGTGGAGCATCTGAAACTCTCACATACTCCTGTTGAGAGTGTAAAATGACACAGCCACTCTGGAAAACAGTTTGGCAGTTTCTTACAATGTAAATATTGCATGTGTCATAGGACCCAGTAATTCTACTCCCAGGCATTTAAACCCTAGAGAAATGAAGATTTATGTTTATTTACTGCAAATCTATTTATAATCTCCAGAATTGGAAGCAACCTAAATTTCTTTCAGTCTGTAAATTTATAAACAAGCCATTCATACAATGGAATACTACTCAGCAATAGAAAGGAATGAGCTAGTGATACACACAGCATCCTGGGTGAATCTCATGCAAGCTAAGCAAAAGAAGCCAATCTCGAAAGATTATATACTCTATGATTCCATTATGTAACATTTTCAAAACCCCAAAACTACATTGATAGAGAAGTATTAGTTAGTGCCAGGCATTAGGGGCAAGGAAAGGTATGAGGGATAACAAACGGGAATTTTGGTAGGTGACAGAAGAAAAAAAGGACTTAGTCAAATGTCCCCTATCCAAAAAAATTTCCTTAGAAACACCTGTCAGTCATTTCTTTTCACATTTCCTTTGATTTTCATTATGGAACTTATAACTACTTAAAATCATTTGTCTGTTTACATTCATTACTTACTGAATTTCTCCCCCCATTAGAAAGTCAGCTCCACAAGGGTAGGGTCCTTGTCTGTCTTGTTTTCCACTATCTCCTCAGCATTTAGATCAGCTCCTGGCACCTAGTAAGCACTCACATATTACCTGCTGACTGAATGAGTAATAGACAATTGGTCTATTTTGATCAGGAAGAGCGATCATGCACAGGAGTAGAAAGAGCAACTGCATCTATAGGCAAGAGTGAATTCTTCCCAGGACTTAATGTTCAGAGAAACTACATCAGACATCAAATCTGAAATACTAGCAAAGGCCTGAAAGGGGAACGTAGAATAAGATGTCCCAAGTTTCCCAAGGGCAGGAGTTACTCAGGACATGATTTCTAAAATTGAATAATAAGAGAGTGGATTACGCTCTCACTAACCTTAGGAAGTCGTTTGTTCAGGCTAGAGTTCAACGTGCATTCAGGACAAAAATCCTGCTGTCTCCTTTGTCTCTGCTACCGCAGTCTCTATGATAAGGTTGCATCTCTGGATATTATGTAGATTCTCTAACGCCTGTTTTGCTACCTTACAGGATCACAGTGTGTATGTAGGGGGCTTTTTGAAGGTCCCAGGGGGTGCTACTGTTCTGTTTAAGCAATTACGATGTCAGTTAGAACAACACTTGCTCCCCGTGCTTCAGAAATAAAAATGCCCTGGGGGCTTCTGTGAACAACATACAGCATCCTGGATAATGGATGGGCTCCTTAAGAAAAGCAACTTGAGAGTCATGGGAAGGTGGCTTAAAGAGAGAACACTAATCAAATATGTCAGAGGAAGAAAGAGTTCTTGATACAAAAGTTGTGTACCAAATATCACTTCAGGCTTAGTTTAAACAGCATAATCCTCCAAGTTTTCTCGAAGTTCCGGTTGGTGGGGCTTTAGAGTATTTTATCCTCAGGTAAAACTGTTGTGTAAGGCCCAGATTTTTCACATCACCACGGCTGTTTGGAGAGCGGCCTGCTGTGGCATCCTTTGACTGAGCTGACAAGTGGCCAGGTTTGCCTTTGGTGTTCTCCGTTAACATCTCACATGTTCCCTTGGGAGAAACCCATTTTCTTTGAGGACGAAAAGGCAAGTAAAATTGTTTACATTAGAATTTTTTTTTTTTAAGATTTACTTATTTATTTTAAAGGGAGAGAGAGTGAGCAGGGGGAGGGGCAGGGGGAGAGGGAGAGAGAATCCCAACTGAGCGTGGAGCCTGATGCGGGGCTGGATCCCAGGACCTTGAGATCAGGACCTGAACTGAAATCAAGAGTCAGAGCTCAACCCACCGAGCAATCCGGTGCCCCTATTTACACTAGAATATATTTACATCTCCTCCCCTGTCATGTTCTCAGTGAGACCTCCCTGGCAACTCCATCTAAAATTGCTCCCTCCTGGTGGCGCCTGGGTGCCTCAGTCGTTAAGCATCTGCCTTCGGCTCAGGTCATGATCCCAGGGTCCTGGGATCGAGCCCCGTATCGGGCTCCTTGCTCCGTGGGAAGCCTGCTTCTCCCTCTCCCACTCCCCCCTGCTTGTGTTCCCTCTCTCGCTGTGTCTCTCTCTGTCAAATAAATAAACAAAATCTTAAAAAAAATAAATAAAATAGCTCCCTCCTGACACTCCATATCTTTTTCTCTTGCTTCATGCTTCTTCTTTACACTCACCACTATCTAAAAAAAAATAATGAAATAAAGTAATTAATTGTTTGTCTCTCTTTCCACCAGAGTGTAATTTCCAGAAGGGTAGATATTCATGTTTGTTTAATTCACAGCTTTATCCCCCAGTGTCTAGAAAACTAAGTGTCACTTGGCAGACACACGTTTAGTATTTTTTGAATGAATAAATTAATTTATAAGTTGATATATTTAAAGGCCTCCAAAGCAGCCTCATTAGACTCTATAAGCTTGTTAAAAGGATGCTGCTATTATTGAAAACTTGTCTACTGGTGATTGCCTGCTTCCCTTGTAATTCATAATGTAAGGCCTATGATGACAAGCTCTTTGACTGAAAATTTTTTAGAACGTAAAACAGCATAGCGCACTTTTTGAAATGAATGAACAAGTGAATGAATATATGAAATCATTTTTGGAACTCCTCTTTCAGTGCTGCTTTCGGAATCAGTCTATGGCCTGGATAAGCCAATCTACCTGATGATTACTTAGCCACACGTTGCTTCTGACTGCAAGCTGCCACACTTAGTGTGTTGTTACTAGGGGAAAGTCCTGTCCGCATCATAACTTTGCTTATGGACAATCTTTTGTATACCCTATTACAGACAATAGAAGATGGGAAAGGTAAACAAACAGACCTAAATCCTGTCGGGTGACACTCATAAAATTTGACTTCAATTTAGTATCTAGGGATGTATTTGGGGGAATGAGCATTTGGCAAGCTGCCTTATATTTTGCTGTGGTGTGTAGCACAGACTAGTTGAAATTCCAGTCTTTAAAAACCCCAGGGAAGAGTACAAACGTGAAATATTAGAAATCCTTAATCATGTCTCCTGAGTTTACTCTGCTTGAAGTCTGATTGCCAAAAATATCCCTACCTCTAACATTAATGGTCTTTTTATTTTTAACTAAGATATCAGAAACATAAAGGAAATGTAAACCACTTTGGATGTCTAACCAACATGATTCATTTGATTTCTGCTCATTGCTGATAGTAGCACATATATATTTCATGGTTTCTGAATTCAAAGTACTATAATATCCAGATGTGGTCGACTGCTTTCAGGAACAGATGATAAACAGCATTGTCCCTTGAAGTTGGAGAGCAATGCTGAAGAACAGTCCATTCAGCAGCAAATCAAAAGATTTATATTAAGTCGGAAAGTCATATTAATCTTGCCTAGATATCCCTGAGGCCGGAAACTTGTTTGTAGAGAAAGTAGAAAGCATCATATGAAGGTAGGGATTCACACTGTGGCCTGGAAGGAGAATGGTATCAAAATAAGGAAAGAGACTTGATATAGAATTTAGAACTAATTTTTGAAAACTCTATATAATGGAAAACATGGTGTCAACAGCTCACAACCCCACTAGTTTTGCCCATTAAAAGATAAGTTTGCAATTTTGAAATGCTTCACGATCTAGAAAAAGTCTTCATTAAAGACACGGTGGTATTAAATTATAATAGAGTTCCTTCTATGAGTTTTCTAGAATATGATGCTTTAACGTAGCACGGTGAGGCAAGTGTTCATCCTGCCAAACGTTTTTCTGCTGCTGAGGATAATTTTGAATGTTGCTGCTCATGGTGATTGTGGACCTGAGGATGTTGCAGCAGAATGATCTAACACATGTGTGAGTGTTTGAACAGGCAAGGAGTTCTAGATAAATTTAAGGTACGGCTTCTTTTTTTTTTCAGTTTTGCTTTTGTATATATTTATACATATGAAAAGAATGCTTTTTGTCATTTTCTTGTAATGCAATTTTAAGCCTGAAAAGAATATTTGCTCTTCAATTTTGACAGGCATACTTACAGAGTAGATAGTAAGTAGATAAGAAAGTTCCTGCTTGGTTAATGAAAGGTATCTATCTAATGGTCTTTTCTGTCATCATCTTGATATACTTATTCACCTTTTCTAAAATAATAAATTAACTGTACTTGGTTCAGCTAAAATTCAACCAGTGACCAACAAGAGAATAGACTCAAATTCTGGATCAAAGTTTAAAATAAAACCACCTTTTCTTATATTATACCTCAAAAATTATTTTTTAAATCATGCTCCTTGGATCATTTCTTCTTGGCTATTAAGCATTTCTAAAATTGCTTTCTAGTTCAAGATATCTTGATTAATCTTCCTTCTATAAAATAAATCTCTGTAGATTGTTCTCCACAATCAATTAACTTGAATCTGCCCTATTTTGTTTTGTTGCTACATGTATGTTGTCTTTTTTTAAAATTTTATTTATTTATTTGAGAGAGAGAATGAGACAGAGAGAGAAAGCATGAGAGGGGGGAGGATCAGAGGGAGAAGCAGACTCCCTGCTGAGCAGGGAGCCCGATGCGGGACTCGATCCCGGGATGCCAGGATCATGACCTGAGCCGAAGGCAGTCGCTTAACCAACTGAGCCACCCAGGCACCCCTGTATGTTGTCTTATCTGCCAAACACAACGGTATGATCTTTGAAAGCAAGGTAAAACAGTTTGTCAGAGATTTAAGGAGGCTAATTAGTATTGCACAGACAAAAAATGTAGGAAATAATAGGTGTGACAAATATGGGGTGTTATTTGAATTAAGTAGCTTCTTTTAAAAAATGTTTATTTTATTTATTTTGTTTTTAATTTTTATTGAAATACAACATACAATGTTATATTTGTTTCAGATGTACAACATACTAGTTAGACAAGTCTATATATTATTCAATGCTCATCATGATAAGTGTAGTCACCACATAATATTATTACAATATCATTGACTATGGAATCCTTGTGCACAGTTGGTGGGAATGTAAATTAGTGCAACCACTTTGGAAAACAGCATAGAGGTCTTCAAAAAATTAAAAATAGAAATATACGATCTAGCAATTCCATTACTAGTATTTACCCAACAAAAGCCAAAACATGAGTTTGGAAATGTTACCTGCACCCTTATGTTTATTGCAGCATTATTGATAATAGCCAAGACAGTAGAAGCAACCCAAGTGTCCACTGATACGTAAATGAATAAAGAAGATGTGGTCTCTCTCTCTCTCTCTCCACACACACACGCACACACACACACACACACACACACACACACACACACACACACACACACTGGAATATTACTTAGCCATAAAAAAGAATGAGCTATTGCCGTATGTGACAACGTGGATGGACCTAAAGGGTCCATGCTCAGTGAAATAAGTCAGACAGAGAACACAAGCTTCTTCGGTACAGAACTCTCCGGGCCTCTGGTGCAGTGGTTAGTCGTGGTGCCTCTGGACTCGGGCTGCTTCAGTTCAATCTCAACTCTGGTATGAACTGTGTGACCTTTGACTTTGGATAAATGACTTAACCTTTATGTACTTTTGTTTTTAGATTATAAAGTAGGTGGCTTTATACAATTTTTATGAAACACTAATGATTAGTGTGGTGCAATTATCATTAATGTGTGATTGTGACTTTCTGCAAAGAAACTTTATGCAGGTTCAATAAACATGCCTGACCATGGATTCTTTGTTTTCCTGACATATCATGTGACTAGTATTCTTGAAAATACACTCAAGGAAATGTCCTTAGACCATGTCCTATGATCATGCTTAACACATTGTTACTGACTGGTGAGTATCTTTTCTGTCTTCAATTATCTCCAACTTTTTATTACAAAAAATTTCAACCCTACAATAAAGTAGAAAGAATAGAACAGTAAAATATCCACATGTTATTCACCTAAATTTCAATTTGTAACTTTTTTTTTACTTTTGCTCTCTCTCTTTCTCTGTCTGTTTATATTTATTCCAAAAAACATTTGAATAGCTTTTTATGTGCCTGTTTTGAAAGTAAATTGCAGACTTTATAATATTTCAACCCAAACTACTTCATCATATATCTTCTAAGAATAATGACAACCTGCTACATATTCTATGATTTTATAATAGTAAATAGTCAATATTTAAAATTTCTCTAAATATTATTGAATGACTATATAGCTGTTTTAAAAATTCAGGATCCAATCAAAATGCACCCATTTCATTTTTTTTTGTTGGATCTTTTTTTGCTCTCCTTTAATCTAGTCCTCCCATGGTTTTTCCTGACATTGTTTTTTTTTTCAGCTTCATTGAGGTCTAATTGACAAGTACAATTGTAAGATATACTACTTGTTGATTTGATATATGTATACATTGTGAAAGGATCCCCCCATTGAGTTAATTAACACTTCTGTCACCCACGTATTTACCTTCTATTGTGTGTAAGAATATTTAAGTTCTACTCTCAGCAAATCTTAATTTCACAATACAGTGTTATCAAGCATAGTCACCATGTTATACATTAGATCCTTAGAGCTTTTTCATCTATAACTGAAAGTCTGTACACTTTAACCAACCTCTCCCTGTTGTCCCCTACCCCCCCAGTCCCTGGCAATCACTTTTCTACTCTCTGTTTTTGAGTTCAACTTGTTTATGTGTTTATTTGTTTGCCTTTGTTTTTTAGATGCCACATGTGGTACCCTGTGGTCTTTCTCTGTCTAGCTTATTTCACTTAGTGTAATGCCCTCAAGTTTTATTCATGTTGTCACAAATGATAGGATTGACTTCTTTTTTCGGGCTAAATAATATTCCATTGCGTGTGTGCATGTGTGTGTGAGTGTGTGTGTGTATCCATTTATCCATCAGTGAACACTTAAGTTGCTTTCATATTGTGGATATTGAGACTAATGCTGTAATGAGCCTGGGAACACAGATGTCTGTTTGAGATATAATTTCATTTCATTTGGATATGTACTCAGAAATGGGATGGCTGGTTCATGTGGTAGTTCTACTTTTAATTTTTTCAGATATCTCCATATTGTTTTCCATAGTGGCTGAACCAGTTTGTATTCTCACCAACAGCGCATAAGGGTTCTCTTTTCTCACATCCTCACCAGCACTTGTTATCTCTAGTCTTTCTGGTAGTAACCATCTTAACAGGTGCGAGGCAAAATTTCACTGTGGTTCTGATTTACATTTCCTTGATGATGAGTGATGTTGAACAGCTTTTTATGTGCCTGTTGGTCATTTGAATGAATATCTTCCTTGGTAAAATGTCTGTTCAGGTCTTTACCCATTTTTTAAGTGAGTTATTATTATTATTATTTTGCTATTATAATTTTTTTACTATTGACTTGTGTCAGTTCCTTGTATATTTTGGATATTAATTCCTCATTGGATATGCAGTTTGCAAATATTTTCCCACATCCTATAGGTTGCTTTCTAATTTTGTTCATGGTTTTCTTTGTTGGGCAGATGCTTTTTAGTTTGATGTAGTTTTACACTTTTTATTCACTTCTGGTGTCAAATCAAAAAAAAAATCATTGCCAAGACCAATGTCTAGGAGCTTTCCACCTATGTTTTCTTCCAGGAATTTTATGGTTTTAGGTTTTACACTTAAGTTTTTAACCCATTTTGAGTTGATTTTTTTGTGTCGTGTAAGATAGGGGTTCAGTTTCATTTTTTTGTATGTGGCTGTCCTGTTTTCCTAACATCATTTATTGACGGGATTATCATTTCCCCATTGTATATTTTCGACTCTTTTGTTTTAAATTAATTGACCATATATATGTGGGTTTACGTATGTGCTCTTTATTTTGTTCCATTGATCTATGTGTCTGTTTTTATATCAATACCATACTATTTGGATTATTCTAAGTTTATAAATAGTTTGAAATCAGGAAGTGTGATCCCTCCAGTTGTGTTCTTCTTTCTCAACTTTGCTTTGGCTACTAGGAGTCTTCTGACATTGACTTTTATTTTTATTTTTTAATTTTTATTTTATTTAAATTCAACTAGCCAACATATAGTACATCATTAGTTTTTGATATAATGTTCAGTGATTCATTAGTTGCGTATAACACTCAGTGCTCATCATGTCATGTGCCCTCCTTAATGCCCATCACCCAGTTGCCCCATCCCCCCACCCATCTCCCCTTCAGCAACCCTCAGTTTGTTTCCCAGAGTCCAGAGTCTCTCATGGTTCATCTCCCTCTCTGATTTCTCCTCCTTCAGTTTTCCCTCCCTTCCCCTATTGTCCTCTGCACTATTCCTTATGTTCTACAGATGAGTGAAACCATATGATAATTGTCTTTCTCTGATTGACTTATTTCACTTAACATAATCTCCTCCAGTTCCATCCATGTTGATGTAAATGGTAGCTATTCATCCTTTCTGATGGCTGAATAATATTCCATTGTATATATGGACCACATCTTCTTTATCCATTCATCTGTTGAAGGACATCTCGGCTCCTTCCACAGTTTGGCTATTGTGGATATTGCTGCTATGAACACTGGGGTGCATGTGCCCCTTCTTTTCACTTTTAAAAGAGTTCTAATCAGCTGTCTTGCAGAATGTCCCTTTCATTTGATTATTTCCGTCACAGTGTTGATTAACCTGTTCCTCTATCTTCTGTCTCTTCTGGAAACTGAATGTTAGGTCCAGAGTTTTGATGAGATACAATTTAAGCATTTTGACAAGAGTGCTTGATAAGTGGTGATCTATACTTCATAGCACATCCCATTCTGAGGCATATCAGATTATTGGTGATAAGTTTGATCACTTAGTTAAGGTGCTGACTCCTAGCAGTCTCAATTATAAAGGTATATTTTCCCTTTGTAAGTTTTAAATAATCCATAATATAATATATTGTAATTTGTGAATATCTTGTTCCTTAACAACACTTTATCAATGCTGTTTGTATGTACTAATAATCCTTGCCCAAATCAAATATTACATTGGGCCTGGAAAATGGTGATTTTTCTCTTTCTGTTATCCCTCTCTTTTGACTGGTGTGTGACCTAAGATAAACCAATGAATGGTATAAAAGAGCAGACACATCCTTTTCAGGTTTAGACAGCTTTATGGTGGTTGTGAAAAAAATACCAGAGCTTTTCAGAGAAGAAACACAAGGAAAGGGAGTGACACACAGACAGAGACAGACAACTACACGCATGTGCACGTGTGTGTGCGCATGCACGCGCGCGCGCGCGCACACACACACACACACACACACACACAGGGATTAGCTATATGACTAGCCCAGGGAAAGCTCCTGCAAAGGGGCTAGTAAACCAGGACAGCCTGTTTCATATTGCTTTCATAACTCCCTTGTTTCTTTGGCTCTTTTGTCATTCTATCATTTTATTACCCATTGTCCTTTTTTCTTCACCTTCATGTTCTTTGTCTTTTTTTCTGGAGATGTTATATTTATAATCAGCTTACATTTCTCTTCCTCATGTAAATTCTTAGAAGTGTTAGCAGACAGTAGAGGAGGTATGATTTGGAAAAATATAAGAATCAAAGTCTCCAAGGCCATGGAAATATATGGCACACTCAAACAGGGTCATGAGAGAAGTTTGTTAAAGATGTGGGCAGTATTGAAATAATCCACAAGGATACTCCAATAGCCTCAGCTATGACAAGTTACCCCTTCTAAGCCCTAGAATCAGGAGAGAGCAATTGTGTGGATAGGGCACCTGAAGGAACAATAAAAGACGGAGGACCACAGCCACCATACTTAATCCTTATGGGGAAGGAGCTGGTGAATACATACCTGACTTCATTCTACTCTACTCTCTGATCTCCTAAAATATAAGTTCAATGAGGGGAGAAACTTTGTCTCATTTACTTGTATGCATGCATAGTAGAAATAGTGCCAGGCGTCAAGGAGGTGCCCAATATATATATATATTTTTTAGTGAACAAATGAATAAATAAATGAATGAGTGAATGGAAAAATGGATGAATGAAATAGATTCAGAAGACTTCTGTTAATTTCCTCAGTTGGTCTCTTGAAAATCCAAAAGCAAATTTCACTTTCTTTGCTTTACTAATGCATATCAATGCCATGAGATCTCATTATTTTATTTTTAGAAAAAATGATCAATGAGAACATTGTACCAGAGGATCCTCATTGGGAATTTTGAGTTGAACACATTATTTAGCAAATGCTAACACGAGAACTTGAGGATATTTAGTGAACATGCTGAAGTCAACACATTAATGCAACTGAAACCAATAGAGAAGTAACTATCTATTAACCTCAGCATTGTGGGGTCTAAAAATGCTTTTACCCACTATTGGGTTTTGTAACCTGTAAAATAAATCAAAACATAACAACAGTTAACCTTGAAAACCTTTTGATTACCTCTCAGAGGTTAATTTTCTTGAAGACTGCATAGTGTGGTAGAAAAAGCCTGTGTTTTGAATTAAGCAAAACTCTACCAAACCCTTGCTCTGCTATTTACTAGTTACATAACATGAGATTACTTAAAAATTTCTCATTCATTCATCCAGGATAATCTCACTTGTTTTGTAGCATTGTGTCAAAAATTAAATGAGAAAACGTATTTGAAGTGTCTTGTACATGGTCTATGTCTTATACATGCAAGTTCACTGCTTTTGTGGGGGTTCATTAATTTTACATCTCCTTTTTCATTTTGATTTTGTAAGCTTTTGGAAAATTCTTCATGGTATTATATAGTTGATCTACTTAAAATTAATTTCAGTAAGCTTTATCAAAAAGGGAAGAAAAAAGGCATGTTTTGACATAATTATGTTCCCTCTTTTCATTTAATTTTTGAACCTGAGATCTAGAAATAGTCTTCATTCTGAGATGGCAATAGCCACAAAATCAAATTTATAAGTGGAAAGAAAGGTAAATAAATTATCAGAGTTCATAGAAATCTTCATTCCTATGTGTAAATGGCAGTATTGAGCAGAAGTCCTAGAATTCTCATATATAAAATTTAAATATTTCAACATCATTATTATATTTTATTTTTCCACCTAGAAAGGGAAATTAACCAATTTTGAAATCTTTTATTCTTAGTAGTAGAGCTATCATTCAATAATATTATCTTGTGACGTACAATAAAACGATAATCGCTGTTGTCGGTTTTATTCTTTTTGTAAAGGACCAGGTCTAAGTTCGGAAGAATTAACCACTCATTGAAGGGTAAGTTATTTCTTTGTGGGCTCTGGGGCACCATTACATTTTCTGCAAGAGGTAATAGATAAATGAGACTCTGAAAGAACAAGTGTACATTATATCAACAGGTACTTTACTAAAAAAATGATTTATTGCCATCAGTTTTCAGAAGATAATGCTTTTAAGTTCTGTATATATAAACTCCATTTATTTTAAATACACACACACTGAGTTAACCTCTTGTTATTAATCTTGTCTATAAGAATTATTTGGAAACTTTTTCTATCTCAACTTTAAAGTAGTGTGGATTAACCCTTGGAGCTAAACTATGCTCCCCTCAGGATTTAGGAGTGCCCAGACATGTCTATAAGCCTCCTGGGATGTTCTCCTAGCAACAGGGACTGAGGAATCTTTCAGGGAAAGATCTAGTCATAAGGGAAGAAAGAGTTCACATTCATAAGCTTGGCCCAAGGATAAAACTAGGGTCTGTCTGCCAGAAAGGCTAAGGGCTTAAGTGAAAGGGAATGGGAGTGGGGATTGGGGATGAGACAAACACAGCTGATTTTGGGAACCCAGGCAGAGCAGAAGTCTTGCTGTCTCATGGGGAAGCAATACTTTCCTTGAGGAGGGTGAGCTGTAGGTCAAGGTTATTAAGGTCTTCTATGATGTTAGTTTAGCTAGCATTCTGCAAATTACTTTTGATCCTCCTTAAGCTGTGGAGTTGTAAACTTCTTTTTTTAAAAAAAGATTTTATTTATTTATTTGTCAGAGAGAGAGAGAGCAAAAGCAGGGGGAACTGCAGGCTGGGGGAGAAGCAGGCTCCCCACTGAGCAAGAAGCCCAATGCAGGACTTGATCCCAGGATCCTGGGATCATGATCTGAGCCAAAGACAGACACTCAACCAACTGAGCCACCCAGGTGTCCAGCATTGTAAGCTTCTAATAAGAGAAAAGTCTTTTTCCTGCTTGGGCAGGTCTGAGCCCATAGGTAGCAGCAACTGAATGATGCTGTGGAGGCAGAATCTATAACCAGCTGCCCTAGTTGATCACTGGGTGGATGGAGAAGGAAACAGAGAAGCACCAATGATGATATTCTTTTTGGAACAAGAAAGACTTACCACTTTTTCTGTTTTATATTTGCCTAATATTTAAAAGCAATGAGATATGAACCATTTACGTTTTGTGATATCACTTGATGTAAATACTTTATATTTTTGAAGGCTTAACCTACATTTTTTGAAGGAGAATACTTAATAAAATTTGCCTACTAATATTAAAAAAATTAACTTAAACAAACCTTAGCTTCAGTGAAATAAAATATTTGTTGAAGCTATGAAAATATGTAGCAAGCAGATTGGAACTCTGAGTAATCCCAAGGTGTTGAGAAAAACACATGACTTATTGCAAATATCGCTCCAATTCACACATTCTAGTCTCCTCAGACTGATCAATCAGCTTATCAACTTCCTATCACCCACTTTACAACCTCAGAGAAAGATCATTTCCCCAGAAACAATGGAAAAGAGTGTTTGTATATGTCTATACATCTATATATTACAGATATAGATTGCTGTCTAACCTCTTGAGAAGTGCTTACTGGAAAAATCTTTTTCAGAAAGCAGGTCATTCCAGTCTTTAAGTTGTTTGAAGAACACCCTGTACCTAGATTTCAAATCTCACAAAATATATTTCCCTTGCTACACAGCTAGTACTTTGTTTTTCAATGTTTCTGTGAAGCTGTTATGAGTCTGACATAAGATACATGTGAAATGTTCAGATGTTTGGCAGATATAATGTAACTATCATGATTGAAACCAACCAAGAAACTCATTTTTCAGACCTCTTCGGTGGCTATATGAAACATTTTGACCTACATCATCAATTTAGAATTATACAGCTTCACGCTGAATTTCACAAAGGGTTACCAAGTTCACGAGGAGGTCCAGAAAGAATTCTTTGCAATTTTTCTTTGCTAGAAATAAAGTTCACGTATCTTTTCTGGTTATGTTATTCTAGACTATCAGAATTAAAGGGAAAACTTTTGTGGGCTAGCATGTTCCATGAAACAAATATTTGTTGAATGAATGAATGAATGAGTGAATAAGAAATATTGAGTGGATTTACCGTGGAGCTAATGAAGGAGCTTTAGTAATCTCCTCATATGGTGATATGATTTAGAAAAATTTGCAAAAGCTGTACTTTCTAAGAGCAATCAGTTAAAATCTAATTGCTGTCTCTTTCTGATTTTCCCTTTGTCATCCTCATGTCACATTTCCATGTGACACTGGAGTGGCCATGGGCACTTTTGGAATCTAAGAGGAAATGGAATTGCAGACACATTTAGTTTGGGTTTGGTGGGATATTTATGTGGTTTGCAGTCATTTTTCAGTATAGATAAATTATTGCAAGATGTCACTGCAAGAATGGCTTCCAGTTTACTATTACCTCCTGTGCCAATTTAACCAGCATTATGTCAGGAAAAATCCAGTGCTAGAGATCTCATGGTGATGTGAAAGTTTCCTACAGAACCTGACACCAGGAGTGAGTGGGTAGCAGAGAAGCCAAAAAATTTGAAAAGTAGACGATAGAACCTACTTGGGGAGAATTTTTACAAAATTCACAATGTGCAAACTCTTAAGTATTCAAATCTCCTTGGTACCTGGTTAAAATTACTCTTTTTAGCCGTATATTTGATTATGGGATATATAATATAAATGTACCATGCATTTCAATTTTTAAATGGGACTTTCATAAAATAGAATTTGTTAGAATTTGTAAAGGCACAGACAGCATTCCTATAAACAGTAAGTGTATCTGTAACAGCTCATATATGAAAGAAGCATGATAGAGGTATTCCCCAAGTTTGACAACTTCTTTAAAGGTCATAAGACATTATCAATAATGACTTATGATGCTAAAAGAAACTTTCAAAAACTACCAATAATAAAAAAAAATTTAATCAATCAGGCTAGAAGAAAGACTGATCTTTTCATTCTTTCTATAGAAAATATTACAAAATCATTATTTTACAAAGAGTTAATCAGAGTACATAGTAAAAAATTAGGAAAAAAAGTGCTCCAGAGGTGCATCTTATGGTTAATTAATAAAAATGTTATTTTGTTTTCTCTTATTTTGTAATGTCTATAGTATTTGTCAATTTTTTAAGTATCTGTAATTTGTGGGGTTTCATTTCTCATTCTGAATAAGTGGTAGCTTTTAACCTAATTTTGTATTTTTTATTAAGGAGGCTACCCAATAAGCTTTAGGTTCCCAAAATTTGGTATGCCCCAGTAGATGCAAATTATCATAAAGTTTTTACAAATGAACTTTTTATAGAGGTATAATTTGTATACAATAAAATGCTTACATTTTATGTGTAGAGTTTGATGATGTTTGACAAATGTAAACACCTATGTAGCCACCCCCACAATCAAGATATAGAATATTTTATTCACCCTGAAAGGTGCTCCTGTGTCCCTTCTCAGTCAATACCTACTCTTCACCCCCAGCTCTAGGCAAGTGCTGATCTGCTTTCTACCATTACTGATTAGACTTGTCTTTCCTGAAGTTTCATATAAATTGAATCATACAGTATGTACCCTTTTGTGTCTGGCTTCTTTTGCTCAGCACAACATTTTTGATATTCAGCTATGATGTTATAAGAACCAATCATTAATTCTTTTCTATTGCTGAGTTTTATTCCTTAACAGACATTTGGTTTATGCCCAGTTTTTTGTCTGCTATGAATCAAATGCTATTCATTTACATGTTTTTACATGGACATATGTTTTTATTTCTCCTGAGTAAATAACCGGAAGTGGAATTGCTAGCTCATATGGTCAGTTTATACTGGAAGTGGAATTGCTAGCTCATATGGTCAGTTTATATATACGAAATTTTAACTTTTAAAATATTTTATTTATTTATTTATTTGACAGAGAGAGAGAGAGAGCACAAGTAGGCAGAACAGCAGGCAGAGAGAGAGGGAGAAGCAGGCTCCCTGCTGAGCAGAGAGCCAGATGCGGGGCTCGAACCCATGACGCCGGGATCAAGACCTGAGCAGAAGGCAGCCATTTAACTGATTTAATTTAATTTTTTTATTTAATTATTTTATGGTGCTTTTGAAGATATAGGTCAAATTTTCTTTTATTCATTCAGCAAATATTTATTGAGTGCTCTGTACAAGATATCAGGGAATCATAGGTGAATATAACCCAAACCCTACCCTAAAGCACATAGAAAAAAATGCAAAAATTTTAAAGAAGGACTGTCTCAGGGTTGGTAGTCAGAAATGGGATAAGCTGGGTCTTAAAGAAGATAGGGGAATCTATCAGACAGATATTGGGTGAGGACACAGCCGTTAGAGGAATTTCCATGTGCGTGGTATATGGATATACCACATAGCATGGTAAATCTGGGAAACTGGAAAAGTATGGCATATTGGGGAAACTGTCAGCGGTGCGGTGTTTAGGCAAGGGAAAAGTATTACATAAAGACAGAGACGAAAGCTGGGCAGATGAAGGAGGACTCTCAATGCTGTGGAAAAAATTTGTTTTTTCTCTGTGAGAACTTATCTCATCCCGGATGCAACTGATCACTTTTTTCCTGTGATTGCATCACATTTGGAGCATAGTTCTCTTGAACGGACTGCATGATCTTTATGTATCTGTTTCCGCCATGATACTGTAAGTTCTTAGTGTCTTTGCTATCTTTAGTGTGTAACACAATGCATGGCACATATTAGGGCATTAGAAAATTAGCCTTTATGCATGCATGGATGAACAAATGAGAATTAATGAAATGACCTACATTCTCTGCCACTGAACAGGTTCAGAAAAAATTCTTCTTTACCAAAGATGTATGAATGTGTCTTTTGTGAAGACACATTAGAAATATGTATTTATTTCTTCACTGAAGCAAGGTCATGCGTATAAATCTTATGAGCTTGATTTAGTAATTTCAGTTGTCTTTGTGATCAATACTGATTTCATGGCCTCACTGACTTTGGAGTGATCTGCCTGGATGGCTGGAATAGTTGAAATAAATGGAACAATTGTGAGGCAGTTTCCTTAATTTTATGGTAAAATTGGTCTTAAACTTATAATACTGAAAAAAACGTTGCTGAAGAGAAGCTAGAAATCTTTACATATTGTGAACTATTCACTCTTTTGGTCTTAAATTGATGCTGTGTTTTCTAATTTGTTCTCATTTGTGCCAGACCTCATAAAATTCTATTATCTGTATGATCTTCATACATGCAGGTTTAGACAGGCCAAGAGTCTACCTTTATTTACCAAAAAGTGTATGTTTTGGTAATTTGTTTTAATAATAAGTAGTATTTATTTCATTGCTCATTCACTTTGGTCGTGGCAAAATAAGTGTAGAATAGGAGAGGAAAACAGTCTGAAAAATAAGGAAATCAGTTTAGAAAAATAGAATGAGAACAGAACCAATTAAGAAGGAGATTTGGGATCTTCTAAATTATTAATGAATTAAAATTGGAGCAGTCATATAGTTAGTCACCTAAATCAAAATACTTTTGAGAATGAAATGGGCACAGCAAATAATTATTCCAGGACAATAGGTAGTATGTGAACTGTTCCAGGCAAACAGAGAAGGATGGTCACCCTAGTTAAAGTAATCTTTCAGAATCTTTTTGTTTCAGATTGTTATCACTTCTTTTTTTTTTTTTTTAAGATTTTATTTATTTATTTGAGAGAGAGGGAGAGATAGTGAGAGAGAGCATGGACGGGGGGAGAGGGAGAAGCAGATTCCCCGCTGAGCACGGAGTTGAACATGGGGTTCGAACCCTGGACCCTGGAGCCATGACCTGAGCTGAAGGCAGATGCTTAACTGAGCCACCCAGGTGCCCCTGTTATCACTTCTTATCACTGCCATATAAAGTGCTAATTACTAGGTCTAGGAATATCTATAGCCCTTTAACTTTTTTTAAGCTCCCTACAGACACTTTTCTTAAATGTATGGCCATTGTAGTCCAACAGGGGAGAAGTTATTTTTTTAAATGGCTATGGAAGCATTAAGAAAGGTACTGACCTCGGGATGGTGACATGAAAGCCAGGATAAGTCAGGATGGCTGAGAGTTTTTCCATCAAATTATACCCTCTTTTGAGTCAGAAGGAAAAACATCTCAATCTCTCAGGTATGGATGAATTCATTCTCTAATTTTTCATCCTACAAACACTGACTGTGAAAAATAGGTACTCTGTGGGCTGCTGGGAAGACAACGGTGAACCAGATACAGTCACTACTCCTAAAGGTCTAAGAATGGAGATGGATAACAAGGTAAATATTAGTGAGAATAATTTTTGTGTGTGTGATTCTAGAGATAGTTCTTGGAAGACGTTCAAAAAATATATATATATTTTTAATTTTTTATTGTTATATTAATCACCATACATTACATCATTAGTTTTTTCTTAATTTTTTATTGTTATGTTAATCACCATACATTACATCATTAGTTTTTGATGTAGTGTTCCATGATTCATTGTTTGTGCATAACACCAAGTGCTCCATGCAGAACGTGCCCTCTTTAAAACCCATCACCAAGCTAACCCATTTTCCCACCCCCTTCCCCTCTAGAACCCTCAGTTTGTTTTTCAGAGTCCATCGTCTCTCATGATTCATCTCCCCCTCCGATTTCCCCCCCTTCATTCTTCCCCTCCTCCTATCTTCTTCTTCATTTTTTTTTCTTAACATATATTGCATTATTTGTTTCAGAGGTACAGATCTGAGATTCAACAGTCTTGCACAATTCACAGCGCTCACCATAGCAAATACCCTCCCCAGTGTCTATCACCCAACCACCCCATCCCTCCCACCCCACACCACTCCAGCAACCTTCAGTTTGTTTCCTGAGATTAAGAATTCCTCATATCAGTGAGGTCATATGATACATGTCTTTCTCTGATTGACTTATTTCCCTCAGCATAACACCCTCCAGTTCCATCCACGTTGCTGCAAATGGCAAGATCTCATTCCTTTTGATGGCTGCATAATATTCCATTGTATATAGATACCACTTCTTCTTTATCCATTCATCTGTCAATGAACATCTTGGCTCTTTCCATCGTTTGGCTATTGTGGACATTGCTGCTATAAACATCGGGGTGCACGTACCCCTTCGGATCCCTATATTTGTATCTTTGGGGTAAATACCCAGTAGTGCAATTGCTGGATTGTATTGGTAGCTCTATTTTCAACTTTTTGAGGAACCTCCATACTGTTTTCCAGAGTGGCTGCACCAGCTTGCATTCCCACCAACAGTGTAGGAGGGTTCCCCTTTCTCCACATCCTCACCAACATCTGTCATTTCCTGACTTGTTAATTTTAGCCATTCTGACTGGTGTGAGGTGGTATCTCATTGAGGTTTTGATTTGGATTTCCCTGATGCCAAGCGATGTTGAGCACTTTTTCGTGTGTCTGTTGGCCATTTGGATGTCTTCTCTGGAAAAATGTCTGTTCATGTCTTCTGCCCATTTCTTGAATGGATTCTTTGTTCTTTGGGTGTTGAGTTTGAAAAGTTCTTTATAGATTTTCGATACTAGCCCTTTATCTGATATGTCATTTGCAAATATCTTCTCCCATTCTGTCGGTTGTCTTTTGGTTTTGTTGACTGTTTCTTTTGCTGTGCAAAAGCTTTTTATCTTGATGAAGTCCCAAGAGTTCACTTTTGCCCTTGCTTCCCTTGCCTTCGGCGATGTTTCTAGGAAGAAGTTGCTGCAGCTGAGGTCGAAGAGGTTGCTGCCTGTGTTCTCCTTTAGGATTTGGATGGACTCCTGTCTCACATTGAGGTCTTTCAACCATTTGGAGTCTATTTTTGTGTGTGGTATAAGGAAATGGTCCAGTTTCATTTTTCTGCATGTGGCTGTCCAATTTCCCCAACACCATTTGTTGAAGAGACTGTCTTTTTTCCATTGGACATTCTTTCCTGCTTTGTCGAAGATTGGTTGACCATAGAGTTGAAGGTCCATTTCTGGGCTCTCTATTCTGTTCCATTGATCTATGTGTCTGTTTTTGTGCCAGTACCATACTGTCTTGATGATGACAGCTTTGTAACAGAGCTGGAAGTCCGGAATTGTGATGCCGCCAGCTTTGCTTTTCTTTTTCAACATTCCTCTGGCTATTCGGGGTCTTTTCTGGTTCCATACAAATTTTAGGATTATTTGTTCCATTTCTTTGAAAAAAGTGGATGGTATTTTGATGGGGATTGCATTGAATGTGTAGATTGCTCTAGGTAGCATTGATATCTTCACAATATTTGTTCTTCCAATCCATGAGCATGGAACGTTTTTCCCTTTCTTTGTGTCTTCCTCAATTTCTTTCATGAGTATTTTATAGTTTTCTGAGTACAGATCCTTTGCCTTTTTGGTTAGATTTATTCCTAGGTATCTTATGGTTTCGGGTGCAATTGTAAATGGGATCAAATCCTTATTTTCTCTTTCTTCTGTCTTGTTGTTGGTGTATAGGAATGCCACTGATTTCTGTGCATTGATTTTATATCCTGCCACTTGACTGAATTCCTGTATGAGTTCTAGCGGTTTTGGGGTGGAGTATTTTTGATTTTCCACATAAAATATATCATCTGCAAAGAATGAGAGTTTGACTTCTTCTTTGCCTATTTGGATGCATTTTATTTCTTTTTGTTGTCTGATGGCTGTGGCTAGGGCTTCTAGTACTATGTTGAATAGCAGTGGTGATAGTGGACATGCCTGCCGTGTTCTGGACCTTATGGGGAAAGCTCTCAGTTTTTTCCCATTTGAGAATGATATTCGCTGTAGGTTTTTCATAGATGGCTTTTATGATATTGAGGTATGTACCCTGTATCCCTATACTCTGAAGAATTTTGATCAAGAAAGGATGCTGTACTTTGTCAAATGCTTTTTCTGCATCTATTGAGAGGATCATATGATTCTGCTCTTTCTTTTGTTAACGTATTGTATCACATTGATTGATTTGCGGATGTTGAACCAACCTTGCAGCCCAGGGATAAATCCCACTTGGTCGTGGTGAATAATCCTTTTCATGTACTGTTGGATCCTATTGGCTAGTATTTTGGTGAGAATTTTTGCATCCATGTTCATCAAGGATATTGGTCTGTAATTCTCCTTTTTGATGGGGTCTTGGTCTGGTTTGGGGATCAAGGTAATGGTGGCCTCATAAAATGAGTTTGGAAGTTTTCCTTCCATTTCTATTTTTTGGAACAGTTTCAGAAGAATAGATATTAATTCTTCTTGAAATGTTTGGTAGAATTCCCCAAGGAAGCCATCTGGCCCTGGGCTTTTGTTTGTTGGGAGATTTTTGATGACTGCTTCAATTTCCTTAGTGGTTATAGGTCTGTTCAGGTTTTCTATTTCTTCCTGGTTCAGTTTTGGTAGTTGATACATCTCTAGGAATGCATCCATTTCTTCCAGGTTATCTAATTTGCTGGCATAGAGTTGCTCATAGTATGTTCTTATAATTGTTTGTATTTCTTTGGTGTTGGTTGTGATCTCTCCTCTTTCATTCATGATTTTGTTGATTTGGGTCATTTCTCTCTTTGATAAGTCTGGCCAGGGGTTTATCAATCTTGTTAATTCTTTCAAAGAACCAGCTACTAGTTTCACTGATCTGTTCTACTGTTCTTTTGGTTTCTATTTCATTGATTTCTGCTCTGATCTTTATGATTTCTCTTCTCCTGCTGGGTTTAGGCTTTATTTGCTGTTCTTTCTCCAGCTCCTTTAGGTGTAGGGTTAGGTTGTGTATTTGAGACCTTTCTTGTTTCTTGAGAAAGGCTTGTATTGCTATGTACTTTCCTCTTAGGACTGCCTTTGCTGCATCCCAAAGATTTTGAACAGTTGTGTTTTCATTTTCATTGTTTTCCATGAATTTTTAAAATTCTTCTTTAATTTCCTGGTTGACCCATTCATTCTTCAATAGGATGCTCTTTAGCCTCCATGTATTTGAGTTCTTTCCGACTTTCCTCTTGTGATTGAGTTCTAGTTTCAAAGCATTGTTGTCTGCAAATAGGCAGGGAATGATTCCAGTCTTTTGGTACTGGTTGAGACCTGATTTATGACCTAGGATGTGATCGATTCTGGAGAATGTTCCATGGACACTAGAGAAGAATGTGTATTCCATTGCTTTGAGATGGAATGTTTTGAATATGTCTGTGAAGTCCATTTGGTCCAGTGTGTCATTTAAAGTCTTTATTTCCTTGTTGATCTTTTGCTTAGATAATCTGTCCATTTCAGTGAGGGGGATGTTAAAGTTCCCCACCATTGTATTGTTGTTGGTGTGTTTCTTTGCTTTTGTTATTAATTGGCTTATATAATTGGCTGCTCCCATGTTAGGGGCATAGATATTTACAATTGTTAGATCTTCTTGTTGGATAGACCCTTTAAGTAGGATATAGTGTCCTTCCTCATCTCTTATTATAGTCTTTGGTTTAAAATCTAATTTGTCTGATAGAAGGATTGCCACCCCAGCTTTCTTTTGGTGTCCATTAGCATGGTAAATGGTTTTCCACCCGCTCACTTTAAATCTGGGGGTGTCTTTGGGTCTAAAATGAGTTTCTTGCAGACAGCATATCGATGGGTCTTGTTTTTTAATCCAATCTGATAGCCTGTGTCTTTTGATTGGGGCATTTAGCCCATTTACATTCAGGGTAACTATTGAAAGATAGGAATTTAGTGCCATTGTTTTGCCTGTAAGGTCACTGTTACTGTATATGGTCTGTGTTCCTTTCTGGTCTATGTTGCTTTTAGGCTCTCTCTTTGCTTAGAGGACCCCTTTCAAGATTTCTTGTAGGGCTGGTTTTGTGTTTGCAAATTCCTTTAGTTTTTGTTTGTCCTGGAAGCTTTTGATCTCTCCTTCTATTTTCAATGACAGCCTAGCTGGATATAGTATTCTTGGCTGCGTATTTTTCTCATTTAGTGCTCTGAATATATCATGCCAGTCCTTTCTGGCCTGCCAGGTCTCTGTGGATAAGTCTGTTGCCAATCTAATGTTTCTACCATTGTAGGTTACATATCTCTTCCCCCGAGCTGCTTTTGGGATTTTCTTTTGTCTCTGAGACTCATAAGTTTTACATTTAGATGTCAGGGTGTTGACCTAATTTTATTGATTTTGAGACAGGTTCTCTGTGCCTCCTGGGTTTTGATGCCTGTTCCGTTCCCCAAATTAGGGAAGTTCTCTGCTATGATTTGCTCCAATATACTTTCTGCCCCTCTCTCTCTTTCTTCTTCTTCTGGGATCCCAATTATTCTAATGTTGTTTCATCTTATGGTATCACTTATCTCTTGAATTCTGCCCTCGTGATCCAGTAGTTGTTTATCTCTCTTTCTCAGCTTCTTTATTTTCCATCATTTGGTCTTCTATCTCACTGATTCTTTCTTCTGCCTGATTTATCCTAGCAGTTAGTGCCTCCATTTTTGACTGCACCTCATTAATAGCCTTTTTGATTTCAACTTGGTTAGATTTTAGTTCTTTTACTTCTCCAGAAAGGGTTTCTCTAATAACTTCCATGCTTTTTTCAAGTCCTGCTAGTATCTTTAAAGTCATGATTCTGAACTCTAGATCCGACATCCTACCAATGTCCATATGGAGTAGGTCCTTGGCAGTTGGTACTGCCTCTTGTTCTTTTTGTTGAGGTGATTTTTTCTGTTTTGTCATTTTGTCCAGAGGAGAACAGATGAATGAGAGAACAAAATGCTAACAGGGTACCAACGTCTCCAGAAAATATACTCTAAACAAATCAGAAAAGACCTGAAACTGGGGGAAAAGAAAGGGAAAGAAAGAAAAAAGAAAAAGAAAAAGAAAAATATAAAAACAAACAAAAACAGAACAAAACAAAAAAAGCCAGAATATGATCAAATATGATCAGGGTGGTGCATAGATCAGTGCTACACACTAGATTTTGGGTGTATTTTGGTCTGTTAGAAGAAAGTGCCTCCCAAAATTTTAAAGAAAGAAAAACTTATATATGTACAAAAATAAGGGTTGATATGATGAAGGCATGGAATATGACTGTAAAGATGAAAATTATAAAAAATTTTATAAAAGGAATTGATAAGAAGTTGTTTGAAAAAAGAAAGAAGAGGATTAAAAAAAAAAAGAAAAAACAGGGAGAGAATGTGATCAGGCAGGAGAGTAGAACAAAGCCATACACCAGAGATTTAAGGTATATTTTGATCTGTTAGAAGAAACTGTATCTCAAAATTTTAAAGAGAGAACAACTTATATATATATGCCAAAAATAAGGGTAACTACTATGAAGGGATAGAATATGACTCTAAAAATGAAAAATAAAAATGTTTTTTTAAAAAGATTTTATTTATTTATTTGAGAGAGAGAATGAGATAGAGAGAGAGAGCATGAGAGTGGGGAGGGTCAGAGGGAGAAGCAGACTCCCTGCTGAGCAGGGAGCCCGACTCGGGACTTGGTCCTGGGACTCCAGGATCATGACCTGAGGTGAAAGCAGTTGCTTAACCAACTGAGCCACCCACGTGCCCATAAAAATGTTTTTTAAAAAAGGGATTGATAAGATGTTGGTTTAAAAACGGAAAAAGAAAAATTCAAAAAAAAAAAGACAGTTAAGAAAAAAATAACTTTGAAAGACTAAAGAATCATGGTAAAAAAGCCACAGATTCTATGTGCAGTATTCCCCTAGCGCTGGAGTTCTGCCGTTCTCATTGATTGGTAAACTTGGTCTTGGCTGGCTGTTCTCAGTGATCTTCTGGGGGAGGGGCCTGTTGCCGTGGTTCCCAAATGTCTTTGCCGGAGGCGGAATTGCCCCACCCTTGCCCAGTCCGGGCTAAGTAATCTGCTCGGGTTTGCTCTCGGGAGCTTTTGTTCCCTGCAAGCTTTCCGTACAGCTTTGGAGGATGAGAGTGAAAATGGCGGCCTCCCAATCTCCGCCCCAGAGGAGCCGAGAACTCAGGGCCCCGCTCCTCAGTGAGCCCCCAGAGAAAAGCAGTCAATCACTCCCGTCTCCCTGGTCTCCGGCCGCACTCCGTGCTCACCCAGCCTGTGACAGAGCGTTTCTATCTCTGGCAGCCGACCCCGTGTAGAGTCTCCAAACCCAGCAGATCCTTGCGGTGTGCTCCCGCACCTCTCCTCCCGGGAGAAGAAGGTGAGTCTCCCCGGATCTGCCGCTTGTTGGGTCCCTACTGGAGGAGCAGTGGCCCGACTGTGCCGCGGATCACGGTTTATGGCAACCCCGAGCTGAGAGCCCGCGCCTCGGCTCCGTCTCTGCAGCCGGCTTCCCCGCTCCGATACCTGGGAGCTCTGCCGCACTCAGGCACCCCCAGTCTTTCTGTGACCCCGAGGGTCCTGAGACCACACTGTCCCGCGAGGGTCCCACCCCCCGCTTAGCCACCGGAGTGACGTCCCTCAGCGGAGCCGACTTCTAAAAGTTCCGATTTTGTGCTCCGTGGCTCTATCACTTGCCAGAAGCGGCCGACGGAGGCCCCTCCCCCGCCATCTATCCTCCCGAATATCGCCTCGGATTCACTTCTCCGCACGTCCTACCTTCCAGAAAGTGGTCGCTTTTCTGTTCAGAGAGTTGTTGCTATTCTTTTCTTCAATCTCCTGTTGAGTTTGTAGGTGTTCAGAATGGTTTGATCCCTATCCAGCTGAATTCCTGAGACTAGACGAAATCCAGGTCTCCTACTCCTCCGCCATCTTGCTCTCCCTCAAAAGATATTTTTAACAGTGAAGCATAACTGAATTAAGTGTGGGGGAATTCCAAAGGATGATTTGAAAAAACAATGCCTATTTAAATGCAATGTTCATCTTTCCTAATTTCCTAATTTCCAAGCATCAGTTGGAAAACTTTTTGATATTCCTTAGCATTTTTCTTTAGTTTGAAATCAATTTGTAATCTTGATCTTGCTTTTGAAGTATTTAAAAAATAAGTCTTAGAATCTCTTTTTAAAAAGCAATTTGAGTTTTATTGATCTGCAGAGCTTGAGTTTAGAATGCACAGATAGGCACTTAAATGCATTTTGGTAATAAATGTTTCAATATAAGATGGCATGTGAGTTGTTAAAGAGAAAATTGAGTTTTAGGATAAATCTGTTGCGAGATTAAGAAGGCAATTGTGATATTTTAGTTTGTATATTTGGTGAGAATGCACTTTTTTGGGTTGTTCTTTTATCTTGTTCACTTTTGTACAAAAATTAAAACATGGAATCTTTATTCATTCAACACACACTCATGGAAAATGACTACTTTTGGTAGATGAGGAGGATGTGAGTATAAATAGGACAGAATCCTCCTTTTAGTTTGTATTCTATTGAAGAAGAGATATACGCAAACAAATAAATGCTGTGTAGCATTTTACTGGCCAGTATAATGATTAAAAGGAAGGGCTCTAGTGTCTTTTTTTTGCTTGATGAATAAGTTTATTATTGTCTTTAACTGAAAAATCTTCATAGAAAATTGTGGTTTGGTTTAGTAGCTCTCAGCAGCCCGCTCCTGAGCTCTAAGGAAGCTTGCCTTCTTCTGAGCTACCCGATCTTTCTTTTGGGCAAGAGACATTTTGGGAGGGTTCCACCTCTTCTTTTTAACTTCTTTCTTAGGCTTCTTCTCATAACCTGGATTCTCTCATATAGCAGCATGAGCTTTCTTATACATCTCCTCCATCATGTCTGGAGTTATGTTGTTCTTTATGTATTGAGAGAATTGTTTCTTGTAAGCATCTTTGTCTTCTTCCATTAGGTAACGCATATAATCTGCAACATTCTGACCCATGATGTGCTTTCGATGTACTTCTGCATTGAATTCCTTGCTTTCTGAATCATAACCAGGGAATCGTTTGGTACTGTGAGGGATAGACAAGCCTCCATCCACTGCTCCCTTGAGGGCCCCAAAAACTTTATTTCCAGTAGTAGTTCTGGCAAGCCCTGCATCCAAATAGCAGGTGAAGGCACCAGGTTGACCATCAGTGCTTTCCACATTGTATTCATCTCCAGTCACTTCCACTTGGCCTTCATAGATCTTGTCAATGCCAAACCTATTGAGGAGCCTGCAGGCCAGCAGCAGGCCGGTACAATATGCTGCAGCATAATTTGTCAGGCCAACCTTCACACCATACTTTGGGAGTTCATGAGCATAAGCCACACAAACTATCATATCTCCTTCTATGCAGGCATAAGCAATCCGACAAATGATATCTCTGTTGGTTACACGAACTATCATCCTGTATTTAGGTGTGTTGTACTTATTTTTATCTTGAATTACCAAGCATTTCCGGGCATAATAATCAGTTTTACCCTCTCGTCTTCTTCTAAATTTCACTTGGTATCTCTTGAAGTAAGCCTTATTCTTGACAACCTTAACAAACCCCATCCTGCGGAACAGAGACTGGCGTCCGCGGCGCACCACAGACCAGCAGGCCCGGGCTCTAGTGTCTTTAAATCCCAGGTTAGAGTATTAGTCTGCTAAGCCATGTAATCCTGGATAATTTATTTAACTTCCTCTAACTTCATTTATCTCTAGACTGGTGTGTTTTACTAGTATCTACTTCATGGGGTGATCGGGAGCGTTAAATGATTCATGAAGTGCTTAGTCCAATACCTGGTATTCTAAAGTGCTCAGATAATGCTAGAGATTATGGTGTCATCACAGTACACAGTTAGGCTTCATGGGAGGGAGTGTCCAAATGTACCTGAAAAGTGGTTTTAAGAAATTGCTCATAGTGGTGCCTGGGTGGCTCAGTCCTTAAGTGTCTGCCTTTGGCTCGGGTCATGATCCCAGGGTCCTGGGATCGAGCCCTGCATCGGGCTCCCTGCTTAGCGGGAAGCCTGCTTCTCCCTCTCCCACTCCCCCTACTTGTGTTCCTGCTCTCGTTCTCTCTCTCTCTGTCAAATAAATAAATAAAATCTTAAAAAAAAAAAAAAAGAAAGAAATTGCTCACAAAGGGGTGCCTGGGTGGCTCAGTAGGTTAAGCCTCTGCCTTCAGCTCAGGTCATGATCCCAGGGTCCTGGGATCGAGCCCCACATCAGGCTCACTGCTCAGTGGGGAGCCTGCTTCTCCCTCTTGCACTTCTCCTGCTTGTGCTCTCTCTCTGTCAAATAAATAAATAAAATCTTAAAAAAAAAAGAAAAAAGAAATTGCTCACAAAAAAGGAGGGGGCAATTTTTAATGTCCCAAATCTACTAGTGATCACCATTGCTTTTAGGACCAAATATTCATGAAATAGCTTGATGATGCTATTAAGCATTCTTTTTGGAGATTCTGCAATATTAAACTGTCACAGAAACAATCTCTGATTTGTTCTCCTGGGAGTGATTACATCGTTTTTCCTCAAGTAACCTTTCTCTAGGTGTACTATATTCTTAAGGGACCCAGTGACTCCTAACAAATAAGTGGCTACGGACCCAAACTTTGCCCTTCCTTGGAAAAAGGCACACAAATGGAGAAAGAGGAGCAAGGAGATTTGAGACATCTTACTAATGGCAAGGGTGAAATTTTAGAGTGCAGGACATTGGTCTGTTTGAGCTCAGATCCATTTGCTGCCATTTTGATCGGGCTCCTGCAAACTATATTTCTTGGGCTCCTGGCCCACTTTCCAATGAGAAGCAATGGTATAGATGGATAAATAAACAGGCAGTTATAGTAGAGAGTAATACCCACTACTCTTGGGACAAGCACATGATGGAAGGAAGGGAAGGTCTTGGTCTCCCTCTCTCTCTCTCCCTCTCTGCCTCTTTGACAGTGATCACACTTTCTATGTGGTTTCAGCTACCTCTAGTCAGCCTTTTCCTCTCAATCCTCAGCTCCAGACAGAATCCAGCTTCCACCAGTGGCGAAGTTTTGGAGTTTCAGTAACCGCACCGCCTTCCTTTGTCCTTCTAGCCCTAGTGGCCACTAGGATGTCAGCGGCTCCTTGCAGTTGCTGATCTTGGCTGCCTCACCCACCTCAGCACTTGGAAAATCTTTGTTATTAATTTTGGTCATTAAGTTCTCTGTGTGGAGTCATCTGATATGGTAATTTATTTGTTGGTGTTTTGGCTGGGCGCTGACTAACCCAGAGGGCAAATGGTGAATGCTGTGTTGTTCTCGCCAGTCCTTGGCTGAGAGTTTCTGTGGCTGATCAGAATATCTATAAGGAAAAATTAACCTGGTGGAGTAATTTAAAAAATCACTCAAAACATTCATCAACTTGCAAAGTGTTTAGGAGTCTCTGTCACTATCATAAGTATAATTGATGAAATGGTACAGTTTCTGGGTAAGTATTGTTTATAATATTTGGCTACTTTTAAAGCAATTAGGGAAGCAAGATGATGTTCTACACTTTCAATGCTACCTGCAGCATCCTAGCCGGTGGGGTGTTTCTAAGGCTGCCTTCACTTAGGCAAATGACTTTGAATGAGTTATTTCACAACACTGTTTTCTTGTTTGTTTTTGTTTTATGAAATGATGGGGCAAAAAGGAAACTTGCTCCTTTGTATTTCTCCTGGTGCCTACCGTAGTGTTTCAGAAATAATAGGGTCTCAAGATTTTTGTTAAATTGAAGTCAAGACCATCCATGTCTTGGACATTCGCTGGCCTCTTGCTTTCTTTTACCTGTTTCTTTCTTTGCAAGGTGGGAGAGAAGTCAGGTAGGAGTGAAACTAAACAGATTATGTAGTAGGGAAGGAAAGACTCAATCTATTTCTGGTGTTGTCCCATTTTGATTTCATTCAAATACATGTCATTGCTACTTTTCTTATAACTGCTACAGTAGCCCAGTGAATAATTCATTCTTGGTGGTAGCTTTATCTATTCAATTTATTCCTCCAGGGTCTAGATGCCAAATGCCTGTGTATACTTTTTTTTTTTAAAGATTTTTTAAAATGATTTTATTTATTTATTTAACAAGGAGAGAGAACAAGCAGGGGGAGCAGCAGAGGGAGAGGGAGAAGCAGGCTCCCCGCTGAGCAGGGAGCCCAATGAAGGGCTCGATTCCAGGACCCTGGGATCATAACTTGAGTTGGAGGCAGACACTTAACTGAGTCATTCAGGTGCCCTGCCTGTGTATACTTTTGCTTCTCCCATTTCTATATTATGCTCTGCTCACATGTTTACTTTTTAATCCCATATGATTTCATTTTACTTTGATTCTACCTAGGCAGGTCCCTCATCTTCCTCAAATGCCATCTCTTTCATAATACCTTCTCAAATGTTTCATGACAAGAATTAGTTGTGTGTGTGTGTGTTTGCTGTTGTATCTCTTTTAAGTACTTATTACACTTTCAGTACTAAGAATTTCAATGTGTCTGATTTCCTATTAGATTGTGAGCATCTTGAGAATAGGGGCCATTTTTATTCATCATTTTTATTTTCAATACCTAGCACTTGGCCTGTTACATGTCAATGAATAAATATTGAATTATTGTTACATTTTATCTTATGTTTGATAATTTATATCTCTACCTCATCTACTAGATTGTGAGCTCTCTGAGGGAGGGGGACCAGGAAAAGTGACTTTTTCATTTTATTCTGTTCTGGCTTCAGAAGGACTAAAGTCACAGAACTGTACTGATGTTGGTTTCAACTATATAAACAGAATAATCTGGAGATATACAAAATAAAATGAAGGCTGATATTTCCATCAGCTTAAAACCAGACAACACTGTGCTGTTTATTTAGAGGTTATTAATCATTTCAGCACCAGGCAGGTATATATAACATAATTTTGAATCGTGGAGCCTCAGGAAAAGCTTGCATAAGATCCATATTCATTGATTATATATGTGTACAATTTTATGGGGTATTGTATGAGTCAGGATTTTGGAAGAAAACACGTTGCACATTCAAACTGGGCAATTTAAGCACTGGGCAGTTTAACAAAGGGACTACTTACAAAGTTGTAATCATGGTTAAAGAAACCAACAAGGGAGAGGGTAATGCTTAGACCTAGTATTTGGAGAGAGCTGTTACCAAGGAAGAGAAGTGGTTACCACAATGTGGAGAGAGAGCTACATGGGGAGCATCTCCTAAAAGGAACAATGGGCATTGGCGGAACCTCAGCTAATGAGGGCTATGTGGCAGGGAGTGAGTTAAGGAGGAAATATCTTGATTTCATTCTCCTTCTGCTCTCTGATCTGCCAGTACTTCCCATTGGGTGAACCCAACTGAAAGCTAGAAGGCATGAAGACCATCTGATGTAACTTCCCAGGTCAAGGAACATGGTGACAAATAGGAGGGTAGATATGACTGCCAGTATAGGGACTGATTCTAGGGACTAGATCCTAGGAGAGTGTTGTTAGCTATGTTGTTTTTCCCAGAATAAGGACAGGTGTTTAAGTGGGAACATAAGATAGCTTTTTCCTTGGATGACCCAAGTACTAATTATCACAGGGTTTTCATATATCCTAGTCTCCCAATGAGTCACACTTGGGTATGAAGTTAATTCCCAAGACTTCTGAGACCCAACTCATTATATAAATGAACTCATAATCCTCAAAATATCAACTGTCACCAATTAATCATAGTTAGCTCATAGAATGCAACCAGTTTGCTATTTCTGATTTATATTATAAGTTTGGTGAACAATCAGAAAAAGACTAGAATCATCACGAGTTGGAAATAGAGGTAGACCTTGAAGACTTCCTCCATCCTTGTGGTTCAGAAGTGAGTGTGCTGGCTTTTCCATGACAGTTTTCCAATGTCACTAGCTTTGGTTTGTATGAGGGTTTGGAGAATTAGACCCTTTATATCCTACCTTTGCTTTCTCTTTTTAACTCCAACTCTAACTTATTCTGAGGTAATTTATTTTCTATCCCTTTAATCATTTTCCCTGCTCTTCTTTGGACCATTTCCAGTTTCTCCACCATTCTTTCAAATATAGCTTAACTATTACAAAGGGCTATTCTGGGAAAACATTACTTAAAGGAAAATTGTGAAAGCATTTAAAAGTTTAAAAATGGCTACATAAATGTTAAAAAATGAAATGTTCCTGTCTAATAATGCTGATAGTGGAACTGTAGTAAATTAAATTACATCGGGTCAGAGCAAAAACCTTGAATGAGAGTCAAGCATATCAGGACCTGAGGAAAAAATCCTTTGTTAAGAGAAAGTGATTGCATATAAAAAAAAAGAAAAAAAAAAAAAAAAAAAAGAAAGTGATTGCAAAGAGCCAAAAATAAAACTAAGGAGAAAGAACTTTTCCTTGTATCAGTCACTAAAAATTATTTTCTAAGATGAGGATCTAACTCTTTGAGATACTAAAGTGAACACAAATCTCAGAGGTGTCCAGATACTTTGTTATATTAGAAAACAAAGGAAAATTCATAGGATTCTACATGGGAGGAGTTTATGCTACTGTTTTATTGGATGAAAAAAGTTAACAACCTACCAAAGTATTTTATATTATAAGGAGTGTTCAGTTGCTTTATATATTTTATTCCATTTTTAAGTCAATGCAAGAGGTAGAGTATTATTATTCCCTTTCCACTGTTTAAGATAATGACTTAGATTTTATTATTTGTTATTTTTATTCAAGTATAATTAACACACAGTGTTATATTTGTTTCAAATGTACACTATAATGATTGAAAAATTCTGTACATTTCTCAGTACTCATCACAAAAGTGTACTCTTAATTCCCTTCACCCATTTCACCTGTCCCCCCACCGACCTCCCCTCCAGCAAACACCAGTTTGATCTTTGAATTTAAGAGTCTGTAGTTTGATATGAGGAATTCTTAATCTCAGGAAACAAACTGAGGGTTGCTGGAGTGGTCGGGGGTGGGAGGGATGGGTGGTAGACTGGGTGGGTGATAGACATTGGGGAGGGTATGTGCTATGGTGAGCGCTGTGAAGTGTGTAAGACTGTTGATTCACAGACCTGTACCTCTGAAACAAATAATACATTATATGTTAAAAAAAAGAAGAAGATAGTAGGAAGAGAAAAATGAAGGGGGGGAATCGGAGGGGGAGATGAACCATGAGAGACTATGGACTCTGAGAAACAAACTGAGGGTTCTAGAGGGGAGGGGGGTGGGGGGATGGGTTAGCCTGGTGATGGGTATTAAGGAGGGCAGGTATTTCATGGAGCACTGGGTGTTATACGCGAACAATGAATCATGGAACACTACATCAAAAACTAATGATGTAATGTATGGTGATTAACATAACATTATAAAATAAAATAAAAAAAGAAAAAAAGAGACTATAGTTTGGTTTGTCTCTTTTTTTGGTTTGTTCATTTGTTTCTTAAATTTCACATGAGTGAAATCATATGGTATGTCTTTCTCTGACTGACATTTCACTTAGCATTGTACTCTGTAGGTCCATCCATGTTGTTGCAAATGGCAAGATTTCATTTTTTTATGGCTGAGTAATATTCCCTTGTGTGTGTCTATATATATATATATATACACATAAACCATATATATACACACACATATATACATATATATGTGTATATATATATATGTGTGTGTATATATATGGTTAAACCATTTCTTCTTTATCCATTCATCTATGGATGGACACTCAAGTGGCCTCCATATCTTGGCTATTGTGAATAATGCTGCCATAAACATAGGGGTACATATATCTTCTCCAATTGGTGTTTTTATTTTCTTTGGGTAAATACACAGTACTAGAATTACTGGATCATCTATTTCTGTTTTTAATTTTTTGGAGGAATCTACATACTGTTTTCCACAGTGGCTGCACCAATTTGCATTCCTACCAATGGTGCACAAGGTTTCTTTTTCTCTACATGCTTGCCAAGACTCGTTTTTCTTGTATTTTTGATTTTAGCCATTCTGACAGGTGTAAAGTGGTATCTCATTGTGGTTTTAATTTGCATTTCCCTGATGATTAGTGATGTTGAGCATCTTTTCATGTGTCTGTTACCCAGTTGCATGTAAGTCTTCTTTGGAAAAATGTCTATTCAGAGCCTTTTCCCATTTTTAAATTGGATTGTTTATTGTATTTTTTGTGTTGAGTTGTATATGTTCTTTATATATTTTGGACATTAACTGCTAATCAGATATGTCATTTGCAAATATCTTCTCCCATTCAGTAGCTTGCCTTTTTGTTTTGCTGATGGTTTCCTTTGCTGTACAAAAGCTTTTTACTTTGGTGTAGTCCCAATAATTTAATTTTGG
This sequence comes from Halichoerus grypus, assembly GCF_964656455.1. NCBI lineage: Eukaryota > Metazoa > Chordata > Mammalia > Carnivora > Phocidae > Halichoerus > Halichoerus grypus. The sequence goes on from NC_135722.1 coordinate 76,391,461, forward strand.
TTTTGGTTCCTCGTCAAAGGAGACATAGCTAGAAAAATGTTTCTATGGCTGATGTCAAAGAAATTACTATGTTTTCTTTGAGGATTTTTATGGTTTCAGGTATCAAATTTAGGTCTTTAATCCATTTTGAGTTTATTGCTGGATATGGTATTAGTAGTGGTACAATTTCAATCTTTTGCCTGTAGCTCTCCAGTTTTCTCAACACCATTTGTTGAAGAGACTATCTTTTCTCCATTTTATATTGTTGCCTCCTTTGTCATAGATTAATTGACCATAAAAGCATGGGTTTATTTCTGGACTCTCTACTCTGTTCCATTGATCTATGTGTCTGTTTTTGTGCCAGTGTCACACTGTTTTGATTAATACAGCTTTGTGGTATATCTTGAAATATGGGATTGTGGTACCTCCTGCTTTATTCTTTTTTAAGATTGCTTTGGCTATTTGGGGTATTTTATGGTCCATACAAATTTTAGTATTATTTGTTCTAGTTCTGTGAAAAACAGAATTTTGATAGGGAATCCATTAAATCTGTAAATTGCTTTGGGTAATATGGATATTTTAATGATATTTGTTCTTTCAATCCATGAGCATGGAATGTCTTTCCATTTGTTTGTGTCATCTTCAATTTCTTTCATGAATGCTTTATAGTTTTCAGGGTACAGGTCTTTTACCTCCTTGGTTAAGTTTATTCCTAGGTATTTTATTCTTTTTGGTGCAATTGTAGATGAAATTGTTTTCTTAATTTCTCTTTCTGCTGCTTCATTTTTGGTGTATAGAAATGCAGTGGGTTTCTGTACATTGACTTTGTATCCTGTGACTTTACTGAATTTTAGCGGTTTTTTGGTGGAGCCTTTAGGGTTTTCTATATATAGTATCATATCATCTGAAAATAGTGAAAATTTTACTTCTTCCTCACCAATTTGGATGCCTTTCATTCCTTTCTCTTGTCCGACTGCTGTGGCTAGGACTTCCAGTACTATGTTGCAGAAATGTGGTGAGAGTGGACATCCTTGTCTTTGCTCCTGACCTTAGGGGAAAAGCTCTCAGTTTTTCACCATCGAGTATGATGTTGGCTGTGGGTTTTTCATATGTGGCCTTTATTATGTTGAGGTATGTTCCCTTTAAACCTACTTTGTTGAGAGTTTTTATCATGAAGGGATGTTGTACTCTGTCAAATGCTTTTTCTGCATCTATTGAAGTGATCATATTTTTATCGTTTCTCTTGTTGAAGTGATGTATCACATTGATTGATTTGCAAATATTGAACCACCTTGCATCCTAGGATTAAATCCCACTTGATCGTGGTGAATTCTTTTGATGTATTGTTAGATTCAGTTTGTTATAATTTGTTGAGGATTTTTGCATCTATGTTGATCAGAAATATTGGCCTGTATTCTTTTTTTGTAGTGCTTCTGTCTGGTTTTGGTATCAGGGTAATGCTGGCCTCATAGAATGAATTTGGAAGTTTTCATTCCTCTTCTATTTTTGGAATAGTTTGAAAAGAATAGGTATTAATTCTTCTGTAAATATTTGGTAGAATTCACCTGTGAAGCTCTCTGGTCCTGGACTTCTGTTTGTTGGGACTTTTTGATTCCTGATTCAATTTCATTGTGGGTAACCAGTCTGTTCAAATTTTCTATTTCTTCTTGATTCAGTTTTGGGAGGTTATACATTTCTAGGAATTGATCCATTTCTTCTAGGTTGTCCAATTTGGTGGCATATAATTTTGTATAATATTCTTTTACAATTATTTGTATTTCTGTGGTGTTGATTGTTATTTCTCCTCTTTAATTTCTGATTTTGTTTATTTGAGTCCCACCCCCCCTTTCCTTCTTTCCTTCCTTCCTGCCTTCCTTCCTTCCTTCTCTCTTTCCTTCTTTCTTTTCTTTTCTTTCTTTTCTTTCTTTTCTTTCTTTTCTTTTCTTTTCTTTCTTTCTTTCTTTCTTTCTTTCTTTCTTTCTTTCTTTCTTTCCTTTTTTCCTTTTCCTTCCTTCCTTCCTTCCTTCCTTTCTTTCTTTCTTCTTTTTTCTTTTTTTTTGAGTCTGGCTAGAGGTTTATCAATTTTGTTGATCTTATCAAGGAAAAAGCTCCTGGTTTCATTGATCTGTTCTATTGTTTTTTAGTTTCTATATCATTTATTTCTTCTCTAATCTTTATTTTTTATTTTTTTTATTTAAATTTTTTTATTGTTATGTTAATCCCCATACATTACATCATTAGTTTTAGATATAGTGTTCCATGATTCATTGTTTGTGCACAACACCCAGTGCTCCATGCAGAACGTGCCCTCCTCAATACCCATCACCAGGCCAACCCATTTCTCTAATCTTTATTATCACCCTCCTTCTCCTGGTTTTGGGTTTTGATTGTTGTTCTTTTTCTAGCTGCTTTAGGTATAAGGTTAAGTTGTTTATTTGAGCTTTTTTTTTTTTTTCCTTCTTGAGGTACACCTGTATTGTTATAAACTCCTCTTAGAACTGCTTTTGCTGCGTCCCAAAGATTTTGGACCACTGTGCTTTCATTTTCATTTTTTTCCATGTATTTTTTGATTTTTTATTTGATTTCTTGGTTAAACCATTCACTGTTTAGTAGCATGTTATTTAACTTCCATGTATTTGTAGTCTTTTCAGATTTTTTCTTGTGATTGATTTCTAGTTTCATAGTGTTGTACTGAGAAGAGATGTATGGTATAAGTTTGATCTTTTTAAATTTATTGAGACTTGTTTTTTGGCCTAATATGTGACCTATTCTGGAGAATGTTCCATGTGTACTTGAAAAGAATATGAATTTCACTGTTTTTAGATGGAGTGTTCTGAATAGATCTGTTAAGTCTATTTGTTTCAATGTTTCATTCAAAGCCATTGTTTCCTTGTTAATATTCTGTCTGGATGATCTATTCATTGATGTAAGCGGGGGTCTTAAAGTCCCCTACAATTATTGTATTACTGTCAATTTCTTCCTTTATGTCTGTTAATAATTGCTTTATATATTTAGGCGCTCCTATGTTGGGTGCATAAATATTTACAATTGTCATACCCTCTTTTTTTTTTTTTTTTTTATCATTATGTAGTGTCCTTCTTTTGTCTCTTGTTACAGTCTTTGTTTTAAAGTTTATTTTGTTTGATATAAGTATTGCTTCCCTGGCTTTCTTTTCACTTGCATTTACATGATAAATGTTTTTTCATCCCCTCATTTTTAATCTGCAGGTGTCTTTAAGTCTGAAGTGAGTCTCTGCAGCATATAGATGGGTCTTGCTTTTTTATCTATTCAATTAGTCATGTCTTTTGTTGGTAGCATTTAATCCATTTAAATTCAAAGTTGTTATTGATAGGTATGTACTTGTTACCATTTTGTTACTTGTTTTACAATTATTTTTGTAGTTCTTCTTTATTCCTTTCTTCTTTTTTTGCTCCCTTCCCTGTGGTTTGATGGCTTTCTGTGGTTTGATATATATAGATTCCTTTCTTATTTTTTTGCATATTTATTACAGGTTTTTGATTTGTGGTTGCTATTATATAACTTATGCATATAGTATTCCATATTAAATTGATGGTCACTTAAGTTTGAACCCATTCTTAAAAGCACTAAATTTTATTTCCTCCCTACGTTTTATGTATATGGTCATACGTTACATCCTTTTATTTTGTGGATTCCTTGACTGATTTTTGTAGATATAATTGATTTTACTGTTTTTGTGCTTTAACCTTAATACTGGTTTTAGAAGTGATTAATCTACAACTTTTATTATGTTTGTATTTGTATTTGCAATTTTTTTTCTTTTCTAATGTTCTTATTACTGATTATGGCCTTTCCCCCCATTCAATGGATTCCCTGTAACATTTCTTGTAAGGCTAGTTTAGTGGCAGTGGTCTCTTTTAACTTTTGTTTTGCTGGGAAACTCTTTATCTATCTATTCTGAATGATAGTCCTGCTGGGTGGAGTATTCTTACTTGCAGGTTTTTTTCCTTTCAGCTCTTTGAATATATCATATTATTTTCTCTGGCTTGCAAAATTTCTGCTGAAAATTCAGCTGGTAGACTTATGGGGTTTCCCTCATATGTTATGATTTTTTTTTCATCTCTTTCGCTGCCTTTACAACTCTCTTTTTATCACTACTTTTTATCATTTTTATTATTATGTGTCTTGGTGTGGACCTCCTTGGGTTTATTTTTTGGAGGGCTCTGTGCTTCCTGGATCTGGATATCGGTTTCTTTCACCATAATAGGGAAGTTTTCAGCAATTATTTCTTTTAATAAATTTTCTGCCTCCTTTTCTCCTCTTCTTTTTCTGAGATCACTATAACACAAATTATTATGCTTGATGATGTCACTGAGTGCCCTTAACCTACTCTCATATTTTTTATTATTCTTTTTTCTTTTGCTCTTCACCTTGGTTGCTTTCCAATACTTTGTCTTCCAGTTCAATGATTTGTTCTTCTGCCTCTTCTGGTCTACTATTGATTCTCTTTAGTGTAGTTTTAATTTCTGTTATTGAGTTCTTCATACCTAATTGGTTCTTTTTTATATTTTCTATCTCTTTGTTGAAGATCTCACTAAGATCCTCCACTCTTATCTCAAGTTCACTGAGTACCTTTATGACCATTGTTTTGAATTCATTATCAGGCATATTTCTTACCTCTGTTTCATTTAATTCCTTTCCTGTAGTTTTGTCCTGTTCTTTCATTTGGGACATATTCCTCTGTCTCCTCATTTTGTCTAACTCTTTGTGTTTGTTCCTATGTATTAAGAAAGTCAGCCATGTCTCCTGATCTTAAAAGTAGGGCCTTATGAGGAGGAGGTGCTGTGGTGCCCTGTAGTGCAATGCCCCTTCTTCAGCCAAACCTGGTGCTTCAGGGCTGTTTCCTATGTGGGTTGCATATGGCTGAGCCACATTTACCTTCAGTTCAGTCAGCTGCAGTGGCCCAGTTTCCCTATCATGGGCAGGGTTTAGTGCCTGTGCTTTTAAGGGCCCAATCTGGGGGTGCCTTGGGCTTATTGTTGGGTACTGTCTACAGTCAGACCAGACGCCTGCCCTAAGCCAGTTTTCTGGGGCTGTGGTCACTGTGAATTGCAGGGTGCTTTCTCTGCAAAGTACACTGAGAGGCTTTTATTGGTGGGTAGGACCTGCAGTTTGACCTGCAGTCAAACCAGATATCTGCCCCCAGTCCATCTGTTGAACCTGCAGTAGCACCAAACTGCAGGGAGCATTCCCTGCCTTGTCTCCAAATAATCCAGCTTGGCATGGCCCTAAAGCCTTGTTTTCTACTACCTGGTACTATAGGTAATTTTCTCGCAAAAAATTAATGTGTAAGGAAAGTTCTACATTTGAATGTATTTTTGCATGTTTTACAGGTCAAATTTTTGACTATCCATTTGTAAATTTGTGAGTTTAGGATGTTCCAATAACTAAAGAAAATAATCTTCAAAAACCATTATTGATCTGTTGATTCAATGGCATTTAATACATCTCTGCAGAAAAGCAGAGGTTATTTTTTAATGAGAAAGGCTTGAGGAATTTCTGATGCCTAAGAATAGCATGATATAGATAGAGGATGGAAAAAGTCTAATTTTGCATAAGCAAGTTGATAAGATTTATTTAATGGTTGACATACACACTAGCATATATTTTATCCCAATTTTCCCCTCAAATGTAGTTAAGTCTACTTGTAATATCCCTGACACAGGTAGCTTGACATGAAGAGCATCTCATTTCTGGGTTTGGACAAACTGGGTTTTAGTTGGATATCATGTTCTGCCTTCTAACTATGAAGTAGTACAGGATTCATAATGTTTCTTTTTTACATGTCAACTTCACATTTTTTTGAGTTTTCAGTATTGTATATAATTCTCTGTTTAATTAAATGTAGTTGATGGGTCAGCTTAAAAAATTCTGACTTGTTCTAGATCACTCTGATTGTCAACAGCAGCAGAAGTTCTTACAATTAGCACTGAGTGATTACTGAATGCCTGACATCATGCCAAGCACTTTTTATACATTACTTCAATGTTGAACTAATTTTTATAGACTGCGAAAGGTGTTTACTGACTTAAATGAAAATAGAAAGTTCGAAAATATCTCTAACTGAATAATAATGAAAATATTACATATCATTATTGAATGTTAGTTGTGTTTCTAATGATATGTAATATTTTCATTATTATTCAGTTAGAGATATTTTCAAATTTTCTATTTCCCTTGTGAATCAAATTCTTTAGTTATATATGGATCTTTTTATTTCCATAACTTTTGTTTCAAAGTCCATTATATCTGATAATACAAACTTATTTTGGTTAGTATTTAACTTGCATATATTTTCTATCTTTTCACTTAAAATATTTTGCTTTCTTAAGTTTTCAGTTTCTATTTCTTGAACTAGAATACGACTTTGGGGTGGCACTGTTCCCTTTGGGGGCACTTGCAGAATGTGATATGGCACATAGAATACGACTAAAAATTCTTTAAATGCAGTAGATGAACTTTGTCTTTTAGTTGAAGTGATTAAAATATTAATACTGTTAATGTATTTGGATTTTATAAAATCTTGTTTTGTCCTATTTCTTCCTTTTCTCTTTCCTCCTTTTTGTTGGGGAGGCGGGGATAGTCATTTTTTCTTCTCTTTTCTTTTTCCTCATTACAACTCCCTTATCCACTTCTTTTGTAGTTATTTTTCCTTTATCTCTTTATTTATTTATTTATTTATTTATTTATTTTTAAAGATTTTATTTATTTATGTATTAGAGAGTGAGCGAGAGAGAAACAGCATGAGAGGGGAGAAGGTCAGAGGGAGAAGCAGGCTCACCGCTGAGCTGGGAGCCTGATGTGGGACTTGATCCCAGGACTCCAGGATCATGACCTGAGCCGAAGGCAGTCACTTAACCAACTGAGCCACCCAGGTGCCCTATCTCTTTATTTATTTACTTATTGGCAGCTTGTGAAGTAAACCAAGATATTTACCTTTTCTAAGCAAAGCTTTGAAATGCTGAAAATACCAACATAGATCACTACTTTCTCAATATATATGCCGTAAATATATCCAATATATATGTCAAGTTCTTTAGGTTGATTCTATTTCCCCTTCCTACCTCACAAATTAGACATTACTATTTTTATATGGTCATGTTATTTTGGATTCACCTATCAATTTATCAATCTTTGTACTTTATTTCTTATATTCCAGACCCGTGCTTTGAATTATTTTCTTTCTACTTGAATAACATCCTTTAGAGTTTCTCTTCACAAAATCTGTTGTAGATAAATTCATTTAGTTTTGTTTGTGTGAAAATGTCTTCATTTTTCTTCATTCTTGAAAAATAGTTTAATTTGGCATAGAATTCCTGATGGAGAATTATTTTCTCTTAGCACATGAAAGGTATATATTTTTTCTAACTGCCAGCTTCTATTGCTAATGTTGTAAAGTCAGGATAATTTGAGTAGTGTTCCTCCCGTGGATGTTGGGATGCGGTGGCTGCTGCTTACTTGGGCTGGTGGGATAGCAATAGGTGGGTTTTCAGCTTCCTATGGCTAAAGGGCATTTAGGACAAACCACTCTGCAAAGCACTTTCCTTGGAATTTCATAGCCTCAGGGTTTTAGGAAACTCCTTTCACCTATGCAGCTTCTTCTTCACTTCATCAAGGGTATAACCACTTCTTCAGCATCCGTGCTCTGAGCCCTGTAATGTTAGCTCCCAGGTTCTCTTCCAGACCAGGGCAGAGAAAACCCCAAACTAAGCCTTACTATGAGAAGCACTCAGAGAGCGTGAGACCCTACTGCACTTTTCACACCCAATCTACTTTCTGGCCCCACACACTCGGGAAAGTTTGAAGGTTCAGAGAGGCTATTTCCAATTTAAGGTGCCAGTATTCTAAAATGCTGGAATCCAGTGCTGTTTCTAAGAGTTGGAGGGAGGCTTCAGAAAGGCCTTATGATTTGTGGACCTGCTTGTCAGCAGATAGCTGCTAATTCCAATAAAATATCAAATTCCTTCATAGTGCTATTGTCAGTGAGCACTGGTGTATCTGTCCTGATTTCCATTTGGGATGCATGGTTGCTATTGTTTTGTGGTGTGTGTGTGTGAAAGACAGACACACACACAGATTATTCTACAGAAGAATATTTTCTCTGTTCCCAGAGTTTTATTGTACTGGCATCTAGAACCTTTTGATGCCCCTCTTTAAGATAATGTAAAAATTATGTTAATATCTGTAAAATATTTGCTGAGAGGCAGTGTAAAAAAATGGGCTTTATGATCATTCAGAACTAGTTCTTTTTATTTGAATCTGTCTTTTATTAGTTGAGTGACATTAGGCGTTTCATTTACCACATGTCCTCATTTGTAAAATAGAAATAACAATAAACTACCTCCCAGAGTCTTTGTGAAGATTAAAATTCCAGTGTCTGGTTCTGCATTTAAGGAGCTTAAAAGTTACCGTTAGGTCTCAACAACAAGTGAAAAAAGCTGCACTGACTAAAAAATCAACAACTTTTATTGGATCTATGAAAGCAGCGAGGACAGAGGGCAAACCATGACCCCTAAGAATAGAGAGCCGGGTGGGCAAACAGGGAGTCATAGCTTACCTGAGCAGAAGCCTCCACCGAGCCAGCTTTGGGGTAGAAAAACCTGAACTACAACTGACAACTGATGGCACTCAGTGAGAAGAAGTCTGCGAGTTAAAACATCAGGGGACCCAGTAATAGGAGGGGCCCTGCAATTTTGTGAGATTTATATCCAGGTGTTCAACCAGGTTCACATAGTAAGTATCAGAGAAAAATCCCCTTGTGCTTCCAGCAGGGGGAGGGAAAAAGCAATTATTTTGAAATACACCAGAGTACTTTGTTCTTCACAAGGCCTCACCTCAGGGGATACTAGTTAACCAGAGCCTGACCTGCTGCAGAATTATCAGAGCCTAATTGACTAGGGGGAAAGGAAATACCCAACTTATGGAAAGTGGCTGGAGGAAATACAACTAAAAACACCTGTGTAGTTCCCAGTGCAAAGGCATAGGCTCACTAATCACCGAGACCTGATCACAGGATTATAGAACACTTTACCTCCCACAGTTTAACACCACTTTATGAAAAGCCTATTTACAACAGTTCCTTTTGCCCAATACATCATGTCTGATTACCAAGAAAAATTTATAAGACATACCAAAAGGCAAAAAACACAATTTGAAGAGACAGAATAAAGCAAGCATCAAAACCAGAAGTGGATAGGAAGTTAGGCTGAGACTTTAAAATAACTATTATTAATATGCTAAGGGCTCTAATGGATAAAGTGGTGTGCAAGAATAGATGGGCAATGTAAGTGGAGAGATGGAAATCCTAAGGAAAAAAACCACAAAAAATGCTACAGATCAAAAACACTGTAACAGAAATGAATGCCTTTGATAGGCTAATTAGTAGACTGAACACAGCTAGGGAAAGAATCTCTGTGCTTGAGGATATCACAATAGAAACCTCCAAAACCTTACCTGCAGAGGAACAAAGATAAGAATTACATCCAACATCCCTTAGAAACCATGCAAGCAAGAAAAGAGAGGAGCAAAATAATTAAAGTGTTGAGAGAAAATAACCATCAACCTAGAATTCTCTACTCTGTGAAGTCATCCTTGAAAAGTGAAGGAGAAATAAAGACTTTCTCAGACAAATAAAAATTGAGGGACTTTATTGCCAGTAGATATGTCTTGCAAGAAATGTTAAAAGAAATACTTTAGAGAGAAGGAAAATACTGTAGGTCAGAAACCTAGATCTATGTAAGTAAAAAGAACATTGAAGAAGGAATAAAGGCAAAATAAAAACTTTTTTCTCACTCATAATTGATGTAACAGATAAAAGTTTATTCAATAATAATAGCAACAATGTATTTGATTATGTATGCTTATGTATATATCCTATGTATCATATGTATGCTTATGTACTCTTATAGATCAGTGAAATGAATGACAGCAAAGATACAAGGGACAAGCGGGAGGAATTAGGATTAATTTGATATTATAAGGTATTCATATTACCTGTGAAGTGATAATAGTGTTACTTGAAAGGGGACTTGGATTAGCTGTAAATATATACTATAAACTCTAGGGCAACCACTAAAAAAGTGAAAAAAATAAGCTGAGGTATGCTAAGAAAGGAAAGAAAATGGAACCATATGTAATGCTCAATTAAAACTACAAAAGGCAGAAAAATAGTGGGAGACAAAAACAGGAACAAAGAACAAAAGCAACAAATAGAAAACAGTAACAAATGTGGTAGATATAAATCCAACTATATCAATAATCACTTTTGTTCTTTAAAAAAAATTTTTATTGTTATGTTAATCACCAAACATTACATCATTAGTTTTTGATGTAGTGTTCCATGATTCATTGTTTGTGCATAACACCCAGTGCTCCATGCAGAACATGCCCTCCTCAATACCCATCACCAGGCTAACCCATCCTCCCACACCCCTCCCCTCTAGAACCCTCAGTTTGTTTTTCAGAGTCCATCGTCTCTCATGGTTCGTCTCCCCCTCCGATTTCCCCCCCTTCATTCTTCCCCTCCTGCTATCTTCTTTTTTTTTTCTTAACATATATTGCATTATTTGTTTCAGAGGTACAGATCTGTGATTCAACAGTGCACAATTCACAGCACTCACCATAACACATACCCAGCCACCCCATCCCTCCCACCCCACCCCCCGCTCCAGCAACCCTCAGTTTGTTTCCTGAGATTAAGAATTCCTCATATCAGTGAGGTCATATGATACATGTCTTTCTCTGATTGACTTATTTCGCTCAGCATAACACCTTCCAGTTCCATCCACGTCGTTGCAAATGGCAAGATCTCATTCCTTTTGATGGCTGCATAATATTCCATTGTATATAGATACCACATCTTCTTTATCCATTCATCTGTTGATGGCACCCATTATTTCTTTAAATAAATGCTGTCCTCTTCTCTTTCTGACACACCAATTATTTTTTATGTGCTTATCTGATCAAATCTGATAGCTTGCATAGAATTTTTTCACTTTAAGAAAAAAAAATCTTAGTTCTCTTCTTTTTTATGGCCAAGTAATATTCCATTCATTATTCTTTATCCATTTATCAGTCAAGGGACATTTGGGTTCTTTCCATAATTTGGCTATTGTAGATAATGCTGCTATAAACATTGGGGTGCATGTATCCATTGAATTAGTTTTGTATCCTTTGGGTAAATACCTAGTAGTGTAATTGCTGGATCGAAGGGTCGTTCTATTTTTAACTTTTTGAAGAACCTCCATACTGTTTTCCAGAGAGACTGCATCAGTTTGCATTCCCATCAACAGACTAAGAGGGCTCCCCTTTCTCCCCATCTTCTCCAACACCTGTTATTTCCTTACTTGTTAGTTTTAGCCATTCTGACTGGTGTGGTGATATCTCATTGTAATTTTGATTTGTATTTCCCTGGTGATGAGTGATGTTTAGCACCTTTTCTTTTTTTTTTTTTAAATTTTTTTATTGTTATGTTAATCACCATACATTACATCATTAGTTTTGATGTAGTGTTCCATGATTCATTGTTTGTGCATAACACCCAGTGCTCCATGCAGAACGTGCCCTCTTTAATACCCATCACCAGGCTAACCCATCCTCCCACCCCCCTCCCCTCTAGAACCCTCAGTTTGTTTTTCAGAGTCCATCGTCTCTCATGGTTTGTGTCCCCCCTCCGATTTCCCCCCCTTTCATTCTTCCCCTCCTGCTATCTTCTTTTTTTCTTTTTTTCTTAACATATATTGCATTATTTGTTTCAGAGGTACAGATCTGTGATTCAACAGTCTTGCACAATTCACAGCATTGAGCATCTTTTCATGTGTCTGTTGGCCATCTGTATGTCTTCTTTGGAAAAATGTCTATTCATGTCTTCTGCCCATTTTTTAAGCTATATTGTTTGTATTTTGGGTGTTGAGTTGTATAAGTTCTTTATATATTTTGGATACTAACAGATATGTAATTTGCAAATATCTTCTCCCATTTCATAGACTGCCTTTTAGTTTTGTTGATTGTTTCCTTTGCTACGCAGAAGCTTTTTATTTTGATGAATTCCCAATAGTTTATCCCTTGCCTCAGGAGACCTATCTAGTAAGAAGTTGCTATGGCTGGTGTCAAAGAGGTTACTGCTTGTGTTCTACTCTAGGATTTTAATGTTTTCTCATCTCACATTTAAGTCTTTAATCCACTTAGAATTTATTTTTGTGTGTGGTGTAAGAAAGTGGTCCACTTTCATTCTTTTGCATGGGGCTGTCCAGCTTTCCCAACACCATTTGCTGAAGAGACTGTCTTTTTCCCATTGGATATTCTTTCCTGCTTTGTCGAAGATTAATTGACCATAGAGTGAGGGTCCATTTCTGGGCTCTCTGTTCTGCTCCATTGATCTGTGTGTCTGTTTTTGTGCCAGTACCATACTGTTTTGATCACTACAGCTTTGTAATATAACATGAAGTCTGGAATTGTGATGCCTTCAGCTTCACCTTTCTTTTTCAAGAGTGCTTTGGCTATTCAGGGTCTTTTGTGGTTCCATATAAATTTTAGGATTGTTTTTTCTAGCTCTGTGAAAAATGCTATTGGTATTTTGATAGGGATTGCTTTGAATGTGTAGATTGCTTTGGGTAGTATAGACATTTTAACAATATTTGTTGTTCCAACCCACGTGTATGAAATAGCTTTCCATTTCTTTGCATTGTCTTGAATTTCTTTTATCAGTGTTTTATAGTTTTCAGAGTACAGTTCTTTTACCTCTTTAGTTAGGTTTATTCCTAGGTATCTTATAGTTTTTGGTGCTATTGTATCTATTGAGATGATCTTATGGTTTTTATTCTTAGTTTTGTTGATGTGTGTCACATTGATTAATTTGCAAATACTAAACCACACTTGTTTCCCCAGGATAAATCCCACTTGATCATGGTGAATGATCCTTTGTTGTATAGTTGAATGTGGTTTGCCAATATTTTGTTGAGTATTTTTGCATTTATGTTCATCAGGGATATTGGCCTGTAGTTCTCTCTCTTTTTTTTTTTCCTTCAGAGCCTTTGTCTGGTTCTGGTATCATGGTAATACTGGCCTCATAAAGTGTATTTGGAAGATTTCCTTCCTCTTCTATTTTTTGGAATAGAGGAGAATAAGTATTAACTCTTCTTTAAATGTTTGTGGAATTTACCTCTGACTCCATCCATCTTGGCTGGGCTTTTATTTTTTTTTTATATTTTTTTTGACGACTGTTTCAATTTCATTACTAGTAATTGGTCTATTACTAGTATTTTCTATTTTCCTACTAGTATTTCTATCTATCTACTAACATTTTTCTTTTTTTTTTTAAATTTTTTTATTGTTATGTTAATCCCCATACATTACATCATTAGTTTTAGATATAGTGTTCCATGATTCATTGTTTGTGCATAACACCCAGTGCTCCAGGCAGAACGTGCTCTCCTCAATACCCATCACCAGGCTAACCCATCCTCCCACACCCCTCCCCTCTAGAACCCTCAGTTTGTTTTTCAGAGTCCATCGTCTCTCATGGTTCTTCTCCCCCTCCGATTTCCCCCCCTTCATTCTTCCCCTCCTGCTACATTCTTCTTCTTCTTTTTTTCTTTCTTAACATATATTGCATTATTTGTTTCAGAGGTACAGATCTGAGATTCAACAGTCTTGCACAATTCACAGCGCTTACCAGAACACATACCCTCCCCAGTGTCCATCACCCAGTCACCCCATCCCTCCCACCCCACCCCCCACTCCAGCAACCCTCAGTTTGTTTCCTGAGATTAAGAATTCCTCATATCAGTGAGGTCATATGATACATGTCTTTCTCTGTTTGACTTATTTCGCTCAGCATAATACCCTCCAGTTCCATCCACGTCGTTGCAAATGGCAAGATCTCATTCCTTTTGATGGCTGCATAATATTCCATTGTATTTATATACCTCATCTTCTTTATCCATTCATCTGTTGATGGACATCTTGGCTCTTTCCACAGTTTGGCTATTGTGGACATTGCTGCTATAAACATCGGGGTGCACGTACCCTTTCGGGTCCCTACTTTTGTATCTTTGGGGTAAATACCCAGGAGTGCAATTGCTGGATCATATGGTAGCTCTATTTTCAACTTTTTGAGGAACCTCCATACTGTTTTCCAGAGTGGCTGCACCAGCTTGCATTCCCACCAACAGTGGAGGAGGGTTCCCCTTTCTCCGCATCCCCGCCAACATCTGTCATTTCCTGACTTGTTAATTTTAGCCATTCTGACTGGTGTGAGGTGGTATCTCATTGAGGTTTTGATTTGGATTTCCCTGATGCCGAGTGATATTGAACACTTTTTCATGTGTCTGTTGGCCGTTTGGATGTCTTCTTTGGAAAAATGTCTGTTCATGTCTTCTGCCCATTTCTTGATTGGATTCTTTGTTCTTTTGGTGTTGAGTTTGATGAGTTCTTAATAGATTTTGGATACTAGCCCTTTATCTGATATGTCATTTGCAAATATCTTCTCCCATTCTGTCAGTTGTCTTTTGGTTTTGTTGACTGTTTCCTTTGCTTTGCAAAAGCTTTTTATCTTGGTGAAGTCCCAAGAGTTCATTTTTGCCCTTGCTTCCCTTGCCTTTGGCGATGTTTCTAGGAAGAAGTTGCTGCGGCTGAGGTCGAAGAGGTTGCTGCCTGTGTTCTCCTTTAGGATTTTGATAGACTCCTGTCTCACATTGAGGTCTTTCAACCATTTGGAGTCTATTTTTGTGTGTGGTGTAAGGAAATGGTCCAGTTTCATTCTTCTGCATGTGGCTGTCCAATTTTCCCAACACCATTTGTTGAAGAGACTGTCTTTTTTCCATTGGACATTCTTTCCTGCTTTGTCAAAGATTAGTTGACCATAGAGTTGAGGGTCCATTTCTGGGCTCTCTGTTCTGTTCCATTGATCTATGTGTCTGTTTTTGTGCCAGTACCATACTGTCTTGATGATGACAGCTTTGTAGTAGAGCTGGAAGTCCGGAATTGTGATGCCGCCAGCTTTGCTTTTCTTTTTCAACATTCCTCTGGCTATTCGGGGTCTTTTCTGGTTCCATACAAATTTTAGGATTATTTGTTCCATTTCTTTGAAGAAAGTGGATGGTATTTTGATGGGGATTGCATTGAATGTGTAGATTGCTCTAGGTAGCATTGACATCTTCACAATATTTGTTCTTCCAATCCATGAGCATGGAACGTTTTTCCATTTCTTTGTGTCTTCCTCAATTTCTTTCATGAGTATTTTATAGTTTTCTGAGTACAGATCCTTTGCCTTTTTGGTTAGATTTATTCCTAGGTATCTTATGGTTTTGGGTGCAATTGTAAATGGGATCGACTCCTTAATTTCTCTTTCTTCTGACTTGTTGTTGTTGTATAGGAATGCCACTGACTTCTGTGCATTGATTTTATATCCTGCCACTTTAATGAATTCCTGTATGAGTTCTAGCAGTTTTGGGGTGGAGTCTTTGGGATTTTCCACATAAAGTATCATATCATCTGCAAAGAGTGAGAGTTTGACTTCTTCTTTGCCAATTTGGATGCCTTTGATTTCTTTTTATTGTCTGATTGCTGTGGCTAGGACTTCCAATACTATGTTGAATAGCAGTGGTGATAGTGGACATCCCTGCCGCGTTCCTGACCTTAGGGGGAAAGCTCTCAGTTTTTCCCCATTGAGAATGATATTCGCTGTAGGTTTTTCATAGATGGCTTTTATGATACTGAGGTATGTACCCTCTATCCCTATACTCTGAAGAGTTTTGATCAAGAAAGGATGCTGTACTTTGTCAAATGCTTTTTCTGCATCTATTG
This sequence comes from Halichoerus grypus, assembly GCF_964656455.1. NCBI lineage: Eukaryota > Metazoa > Chordata > Mammalia > Carnivora > Phocidae > Halichoerus > Halichoerus grypus. The sequence goes on from NC_135722.1 coordinate 76,407,283, forward strand.
AGAGGATCATATGATTCTTGTTCTTTCTTTTGTTAATGTATTGTATCACGTTGATTGATTTGCGGATGTTGAACCAACCTTGCAGCCCAGGGATAAATCCCACTTGGTCGTGGTGAATAATCCTTTTAATGTACTGTTGGATCCTATTGGCTAGTATTTTGGTGAGAATTTTTGCATCCATGTTCATCAGGGATATTGGTCTGGAATTCTCCTTTTTGATGGGGTCTTTGTCTGGTTTTGGGATCAAGGTAATGCTGGCCTCATAAAACGAGTTTGGAAGTTTTCCTTCCATTTCTATTTTTTGGAACAGTTTCAGAAGGATAGGTATTAATTCTTCTTGAAATGTTTGGTAGAATTCCCCTGGGAAGCCATCTGGCCCTGGGCTTTTGTGTTTTGGGAGATTTTTGATGACTGCTTCTATTTCCTTAGTGGTTATAGGTCTGTTCAGGTTTTCTGTTTCTTCCTGGTTCAGTTTTGGTAGTTGATACATCTCTAGGAATGCATCCATTACTTCCAGGTTATCTAATTTGCTGGCATAGAGTTGCTCATAGTATGTTCTTATAATTGTTTGTATTTCTTTGGTGTTGGTTGTGATTTCTCCTCTTTCATTCATGATTTTGTTGATTTGGGTCATTTCTCTTTTGTTTTTGATAAGTCTGGCCAGGGGCTTATCAATCTTGTTAATTCTTTCAAAGAACCACCTCCTAGTTTCGTTGATCTGTTCTACTGTTCTTTTGGTTTCTATTTCATTGATTTCTGCTCTGATCTCTATTATTTCTCTTCTCCTGCTGGGTTTAGGCTTTATTTGCTGTTCTTTCTCCAGCTCCTTTAGGTGTAGGGTTAGGTTGTGTACTTGAGACCTTTCTTGTTTCTTGAGAAAGGCTTGTATTGCTATATACTTTCCTCTTAGGACTGCCTTTGCTGTATCCGAAAGATTTTGAATAGTTGTGTTTTCATTTTCATTGGTTTCCATGAATTTTTTTAATTCTTCTTTAATTTCCTGGTTGACCCATTCATTCTTCAGTAGGATGCTCTTTAGCCTCCATGTATTTGAGTTCTTTCCGACTTTCCTCTTGTGATTGAGTTCTAGTTTTAAAGCATTGTGGTCTGAAAATAGGCAGGGGATGATCCCAATCTTTTGGTACCGGTTGAGACCTGATTTATGACCTAGGATGTGATCTATTCTGGAGAATGTTCCATGGGCACTAGAGAAGAATGTGTATTCCGTTGCTTTGGGATGGAATGTTCTGAATATGTCTGTGAAGTCCATTTGGTCCAGTGTGTCATTTAAAGTCTTTATTTCGTTGTTGATTGATCTTTTGCTTAGACAATCTGTCCATTTCAGTGAGGGGGGGTGTTAAAGTCCCCCACTATTATTGTATTGTTTTCAATGTGTTTCTTTGCTTTTGTTATTAATTGCCTTATATAATTGGCTGCTCCCATGTTAGGGGCATAGATATTTACAATTGTTAGATCTTCTTGTTTGATAGACCCTTTAAGTAGGATATAGTGTCCTTCCTCATCTCTTATTACAGTCTTTGGTTTAAAATCTAATTTGTCTGATAGAAGGATTGCCACCCCAGCTTTCTTTTGGTGTCCATTAGCATGGTAAATGGTTTTCCACCCCTTCACTTTCAATCTGGGGGTGTCTTTGGGTCTAAAATGAGTCTCTTGCAGACAGCATATCGATGGGTCTTGTTTTTTAATCCAATCTGATAGCCTGTGTCTTTTGATTGGGGCATTTAGCCCATTTACATTCAGGGTAACTATTGAAAGATAGGAATTTAGTGCCATTGTATTACCTGTAAAGTGACTGTTACTGTATATTGTTTGTGTTCTTTTCTGGTCTATGTTGCTTTTAGGCTCTCTCTTTGCTTAGAGGACCCCTTTCAAGATTTCTTGTAGGGCTGGTTTCGTGTTTGCAAATTCCTTTAGTTTTTGTTTGTCCTGGAAGCTTTTTATCTCTCTTTCAATTTTCAATGATAGCCTAGCTGGATATAGTATTCTTGGCTGCATATTTTTCTCATTTAGTGCTCTGAATATGTCCTGCCAGTCCTTTCTGGCCTGCCAGGTCTCTGTGGATAAGTCTGTTGCCAATCTAATGTTTCTACCATTGTAGGTTACAGATCTCTTCTCCCGAGCTGCTTTCAGGATTTTCTCTTTATCTCTGAGACTCGTAAGTTTTACTATTAGATGTCGGGGTTTTGACCTCTTTTTATTGATTTTGAGAGGGGTTCTCTGTGCTTCCTGGATTTTGATGCCTGTTTCCTTCCCCAAATTAGGGAAGTTCTCTGCTATAATTTGCTCCATTATACCTTCTGCCCCTCTCTCTCTTTCTTCTTCTTCTGGGATCCCAATTATTCTAATGTTGTTTCGTCTTATGGTATCGTTTATCTCTCGAATTCTGCCCTCGTGATCCAGTAGTTGTTTATCTCTCTTTTTCTCAGCTTCTTTATTTTCCATCATTTGGTCTTCTATCTCACTGATTCTTTCTTCTGCCTCATTTATCCTAGCAGTTAGCGCCCCCATATTTGATTGCCCCTCATTAATAGCCTTTTTGATTTCTACTTGGTTAGATTTTAGTTCTTTTACTTCTCCAGAAAGGGTTTCTCTAATAACTTCCATGTTTTTTTCAAGCCCAGCTAGTATCTTTAAAGTGATGCTTCTGAACTCTAGATCTGACATCATACTAATGTCCGTATTGAGTAGGTCCCTGGCAGTCGGTACTACCTCTTGTTCTTTTTGTTGAGGTGATTTTTTCCGTCTTGTCATTTTGTGCAGAGGAGAATAGATTAATGAGAGAACAAAATGCTAGCAGGGTAACAAGGTCCCCAGAAAATATACTCTAAACAAATCAGAAAAGACCTGAAGCAGTGGGAAAAGAAAGGGAAAGAGAGAAAAAAGAAAAAGAAAGAAAAAAAGAAAAAAGAAAAAGATAAAGATAAAGATAAAAACAAACAAAAGCAGAACAAAACAAAACAAAACAAAAACAGAATGTGATCAAATATGATCAGGCTGGTTTATAGATCAGTGCCACACACTAGATTTTGGGTGTGTTTTGGTCTGTTAAAAGAAAGTGCCTCCCAAAATGTTAAAGAAAGAAAAACTTATATATGTACAAAAATAAGGGTTGATATGATGAAGGGATGGAATATGACTGTAAAGATGGAAATTATAAAAAATTTTAAAAAAGGATTTGATAAGTTGTTTGAAAAAAGAAAGAAGAGGATTAAAAAAAAAAAAAGAAAGAAAAAAGGGAGAGAATGTGATCAGGCAGGGGAGTAGAAAAAAACCATACACTAGAGATTTAGAGTATATTTTGATCTGTTAGAAGAAACTATCTCAAGATTTTAAAGAGAGAACAACTTATATATATATGCCAAAAATACGGGTAACTACTATGAAGGGATAGAATATGACTTTAAAAATGAAAAATAAAAATGTTTTTTTTTTAAAAAAGGGATTGATAAGATGTTGGTTGAAAAAGGGAAAAAGAAAAATAAAAAAAAAAGACAATTAAAAAAATTAACTTTGAAAGACTAAAGGATCATGGTAAAAAAGCCATGGATTCTATGTGCAGTATTCCCCTAGCGCTGGAGTTCTGCCATTCTCATTGATTGGTAAACTTGGTCTTGGCTGGCTGTTCTCGCTGATCTTCTGGGGGAGGGGCCTGTTGCCGTGGTTCCCAAATGTCTTTGCCGGAGGCAAAATTGCCCCGCCCTTGCCCAGTCCGGGCTAAGTAATCTGCTCGGGTTTGCTCTCGGGAGCTTTTGTTCCCTGCAAGCTTTCCGTACAGCTTTGGAGGCGGAGAGTGAAAATGGCGGCCTCCCAGTCTCCGCCCTGGAGGAGCCGAGAACTCGGCGTCCCGCTCCTCAGTGCGCCCCCAGAGAAAAGCAGTCAGTCACTCCCGTCTCCCCGGTCTCCGGCCACACTCCGCGCTCACCTGGCCTGTGACCGCGCCTTTCTATCTGGCACCCGACCCCGGGTGGAGTCTCCAAACCCAGCAGATCCCCGTGATGCGCTCCTGCACCTCTCCTCCCGGGGGAAGAAGGTGAGTCTCCCCGGATCTGCTGCTTGTTGGGTCCCTGCTGGAGGAGCAGTGGCCCGACTGTGCCGCGGATCACGGTTTATGGCAACCCCGAGCTGAGAGCCCGCGCCTCGGCTCCGTCTCTGCAGCCGGCTTCCCCGCTCCGATACCTGGGAGCTGTGCCGCACTCAGGCACCCCCAGTCTTTCTGTGACCCCGAGGGTCCTGAGACCACACTGTCCCGCGAGGGTTCCACCTCTCACTTCGCCACCAGAGTGTCGTCCCTCAGCGGAGCCCACTTCTAAAAGTTCCGATTTTGTGCTCCGTGGCTCTATCACTTGCCAGACGCGGCCGACGGAGGCCCCTCCCCCGCCATCTATCCTCCCGAATAACGCCTCGGATTCACTTCTCCGCATGTCCTACCTCCCAGAAAGTGGTCGCTTTTCTGTTCAGAGAGTTGTTGCTCTTCTTTTCTTCGATCTCCTGTTGAGTTTGTAGGTGTTCAGAATGGTTTGATCCCTATCCAGGTGAATTCCTGAGAGGAGACGAAATCCAGGTCTCCTACTCCTCCGCCATCTTGCTCCGCCCCCTCTACTACCATTTTTCTATTTTCTACTAATATTTTCATGTTTTCTATTTCTTTCTGGTTCAGTTTTGAAAGATTGTATGTTTCTAGTAATGTGTAGGCTGTCATATTTTATACATTTTTAGTCTTAATTTTCTTACATCTAATTATGGCCACTTGTTTTCCACCTAAATAAGTTACTTTAATTTTTTTGTAAGCCTAGTTTAGTGGCACTAACTTTTGTTTTAACTTTTGTTTTTTCTGGGAAACTCTTTTTCTCTCCTTCAAATCTGAATGATAATCTTGCCAGGTAGAATATTCTTGGTTGTAGAGTTTTTCCCTTCAGCATTTTGAGGTCCCAGGGCTCTCCACACAGACAGCATCCTGTCAGGACAGCTAAAGTTGAAGTGGATGCAGGCCAGAGTGTCCCAGGGTTCTATGCACTGAGGTCATTCTGACAGGAGAGCTAAAGCTGAAATGGTTGCATGCTGGGGGGTTCTGGGGCACTCTGCACACAGAGTGCCCTGGTGGTGTGGTTGAAGTGGAGACATTGTGTGCGCTGGGAGCTTTCCACATTCAGGGCAACCTTGTAGGACAGCTGAAACTGAATTGGGTGTAAGCTGGTGTATTCTGGGATGCTCAGCACAGAGGCTGCCATGTCCAGGTGATTAGAGCCTAGGCTAGTGCAAATGGGAGTGTTCTGGGGTACTCTATGCAAGGGTTACCTTGGCAGAGTGCCTGGAACAAATGTGGGCATGGGCTGGGATTTCCCAGGGTGCTCCACTGACAGAGTAGCTGGATCTGAAGCAGATATGAGCCAGGAGGTTTTGGAGTGCTCTGCACTGAAGGTGCCCTAACAAGCTCTCTGAAGCCAAAGTGTTGTGGGCCTGGAGTGTTCCAGGGTGCTTTGGGCTTGTGTCACCTTGGCAGAAAGGCTGGAGCTGTAGTGAGTGCTGAATAGGGGTGTCACAGTGTGTAGTGCCCTTTGGCTGCCTTGGTGGGACAGCTGAAACCTGGGGCTCACTGAAGCAATAAGCTAGTTACGGAACCTGGACTGTGCATTTTCTGCATTTTCAAGGGGGTGTGTAGACCTTGTTGTCCATCAGCCCCTCCCACCCAGAGAGTGGTCCAGCAGCAGCCACCCCCATCCCACCCCACCCCCTCGTTGTTTGGTGGCGTTCTAGGGCTCTTTTATATGGTAGTTACTCTTTTAAACTGTGGCTTTGTTTTCTGTTCCCAAGAATAGAGGAATCTGTTCCTGGTCCCTCAGTACTATCCCTCCCCACTGCCATTTGCAGCATTGGGAGTGGGAGTCCCCCACATTACTGTGTCTCTGTCTCATTGTTCTCTCTATCTTTTGTTGTGCTGAAGCTGTTCAGTAGGCCCTCAGTTCTTCAGGAGGAATTGCTCTATGAGTAGGTGCAATTTGGTGTGTTCCATGGAGGAGGTGAGTTCAGGGTCTTCCTACTCACCATCTTAGACCAGAGCCCCTTATACATTCCTCATCTCATTCACTGAATTCAGCTCCAGAATTTGTTTGGTTCTTTTTTATAGTTTCATTCTCTTTGGTAAGAGCTCCTTCTGTTCATTATTTTACTCCTGAGTTCACTGAATTGCCTTTCTAGTTTTCTTGTAGCTTGTTCAATTTCGTCATAAAAGCTATTTTGAATTTTGTATCAGTTAGATAGCAGTATTCTGTGCCTTTGAGTTTGGTTGCTGGAAAATAATCATTTTCCTTTTGTGATACCTTTTAAATAGTATTTGATGACACGAACCTCTATTTTCACATTTGAAGTAGTAGACTCCTTCTAAAGTATTTTTTTAATTTTATTTTGGTTCTTATAGTTCAACAGGGTGGCAATTAGAAAATTTTCTTTTGTATTCCAGAATGTGGCACTATAGCTCAAGTTTTTGGTTTCTCTTATTGGAGTTGGCTCTCCCAGCTGCACTCAGAAGTACACATAAAATGCTGACAGCAGAGTGAGGGGAGGTGTGGACTTAGCATTTGGGGCTTTGGGGGTACCCGTGGACCTGGTAGGGGGATCTTCAAGTGGGGGATTCAAGAGGTCCATGGGTGGACCTTCTGCTGAAACCCCAAAGTAAAAGAACAGGAAATGCGTTTCTTCAGTACCCTTTAATATTCTTTCCTTTCCCTCCACCTAGTCATGAGATCCTTCCTCAGATATTTTGATCCATTTCTCTCCAGCTGCAACTCTTGTGGCTGAGCAGTTTGTCGCTTAACACTTTTACTTTCTACCTCTTCTGCTGGAGAGGTAGCCACTGTCAGTGTTGCCCTGGGAATGGATCACCTCAGTGAGTTCCCCTCTCTCTTCTGTTTCCAAACTCATTTCTATCCTGCTCCAAAGCCATGCTGAGTTCTCCCATTAGATAGTCTGGATCACTACAAATTCTCTATCTCTCATGGGTGTCTGCCTAGTTTGTACGTTCTAGGTTCCCTTTCTCCTGATTGCAGCAATTGGGCATGGGGCAGGTTCACCAACTCCCTTAGATCCACAGCCCCTTCTGAAGTTCTATCCACCCACTTTTGGATACATAGGTGGATACAAAACTCCCAGGTATGCCGGTGTAAAGTGCAGAGACATTTTTGCTTGGTTAGGGATGTCCAGTTAATTGAAAATTGAAGTGGAGAGAAAAAAGGAATGACTCACACTGCCATGATGCTGACATCACTCCTCAATAATTACTTTAAATGTCAGGGTTCTAAATGCACCAGTTAAAAGATGGGAATTGTCAGAATGGATTAAAAAAACAAAATGCAACTATATGAAGAAACCCACTTTAAAAAGACACACATTGATTAAAATTAAATAGATGGAGAAACATATACCATGCTAACACTAATTAAAAGAAAGCAATTGCTATATTAATTTCAGACAGACCAGACTTCAAAGTAAAGGAAATTATCAGGGATAAAGGGCGTTGAACAATGATAAAGGGGTCAATTCTCCAAGAAGACAAAATAATCCTTAATGTGTACGTGCCTATCAACAGAGTATCAAGTACATGGGACAAAAACTGATAATTGCAAAGAGAAATAGATGAAGCCTCTATCATAGTTGGAGACTTCAACATCTCTGTATCAGAAATGGACACATCCAGGAGGCAGAAAATCAGTAAAGACATAGTTGAACTCAACACCATCAACCAACTGGATCTAATGGGCATCTATAGACTATTTTATCTAACAGCAGCAGAATATACATTTTTCTCAAGCTCAGACAAAACATTTACTGAGGGCGCCTGGGTGGCTCAGTTGGTTAAGCGACTGCCTTCGGCTCAGGTCATGATCCTGGAGTCCCTGGATCGAGTCCCACATCAGGCTCCCTGCTCGGCGGGAAGCCTGCTTCTCCCTCTCCCACTCCCCGTTTGTGTTCCCTCTCTCGCTGTGTCTTTCTCTGTCAAATAAATAAATAAAATCTTTAAAAAAAAAAATTTACTGAGCTCACATTCTGGGCTGTAAAACACAATTTAACAAATTTGTAAGAATGGAAATAATATAATATCTGCTCTCAGACTACAATGAAATTAAATCATAACAGAAAGATAACTGGAAAACCCCAAATATATGGACATCAGACATCACACTTCTAAATAATACATGTGTCAAAAGGAAATCTCCAGAGAAGTTAAAAATATTTTGAACTAAATGAAAAGACAACTTATCAAAATCTGTGGGATGCAGTGAAAGCGTGCATAGAGAGAAATTTATAGCACTGAATGACATTGGAAAAGATTAAAAAAACGGAGCACATGCAACATTCTCTTCTAGTATAGGGTTGTGAGTGATTTAAGACATTGATTTTTGGATATTTATTGATATTTATATAGCTCTAGCATCCAGCATAGGTCCGGCAATAGTTAATTCTCAATACATTAATGCATGAAAAAAGTGTTGCATAAAAGCAATGAGTAATAATGCAAAGCAGTAAATAAGTTAGTATCAAAAGATTTTTGCAGCTATTACTACAACCGGTGTTCAAGGCAATGAGAGATCAGTGGTGGGTGGAATAGGTGGGAGGTCTTGTGAAGAGGTGAAATATGATGGGGTTTAAGGGTTACTAAGATTTGGCTAGGAGCATAGTCTGGGCTGATAAATAGCATGAACAAAGTATAAATTTTAGAAATTAACATGGAATGAGGATAGTGAGGTGTAATCTTGGAGGTTAAGGAACTAGATTATTGAGAAATAGAACATTATTTGTACATGGGAGTAACACTGAAGGTTTGAATGACATACTGGCATATGTTTTAAAAATTAATTCGAAAATATTTGTGAAATTTATTGTAAATAGAAGAGTGGACATAGGAAGAACATAAAGAGGCTATTGATGTAGTCCAGGAATCATGCAATAGGAGCTCAGGCTAAGGTGGTGGTGGGCAGGATGAATGGTCCCTCTATTTCTTAAAGGCTTATTATATCTAAAAGTGAGGAGTTTTAAAGGAAGACTGGAAATTGTTGAACATATGCTTTAGACTGGATTGTTCATAGTGTTTCATCTTATAGATGTGATCAAACACTCATGAACTTGAAGTGAATTCATCACCAACTATTTATCATATGACTTGTATATTCCCGAGTATTTAGGCACCAGCGATGAAGATATGAATTAGATATTTCAGTTGTTATTGATATTATATTATTCTGAGAAATATGGAAGTAGGAAGGAAAGCCAAAAACCAAAAATGTAAAAATCAATAAGATAATTCCAGTGCTATGAAAATAAAACAGAGTAGTATGATAAAGCAAGCTTAGAGGTGACAATATTTGATAAGGGATCTTGGAAGTCCCCTTTGAAAAAGTTGACACTAACTGAGATCTGAAATCATTAGAGGGTTACTGTGCAGGGAAACAGAATTCCAGGGAGAGGAAAAAGCAAGTGTAAAGGTCCTGAGGTGGAAATAAGCTTGATATGTTTGAGGAGCTGAAAGAAGATTGGCGAAGCTGGAGAATAGTGAGCAAGGAAGAGAGTGGTAGGAAAGTAGTTCTATAATTATGCAGTGGTTATTATATATAGGGTTTTATAACTCTTGGTAAGAAATTTGAATTTCATTTTTAGTGCAATGGGAAAAAAACAATGTTTTCAGTTCATGGTGACATGGTCAGATTTATCTTGCTAAAATATCACTTTGGCTAGTTGGGGAAAATTTACTATAAGAAGGCAAGAGTGAAGACAGGTAAGACCAGCTATCTTGCAGTCAGTTGTTCAGGTAAGAACAGTGGGTATTTCTGCTAGGATGACAGTCATGGAGATGGAAAAAGGCTAATTTGGGATATATTTTGGTAGCAGAATTTACAGGACTTTCTGATTGATTAGAGGTTTGAGGGAAAGAGAAGTTTCCAGAATGACTATTAGGTTTGTTTGTTTGTTTTTAAAGATTTTATTTAGTCTTTGACAGAGAGAGACACAGCGAGAGAGGGCACACAAGCAGGGGGAGTGGGAGAAGGAGAACAGGCTTCCCATGGAGCGGGAGCCCAAAGGGGGCTTCGATCCCAGGACCCTGGGATCATGACCTGAGCCAAAGGCCTGGTGGGAGAAGCAGGCTCCTTGCTCAGTGGGACTCGATCCCAGGATCCTGGGATCAAGATCTGAGTGGAAGGCAGATGCTTTAACCGACTGAGCCACCCAGGAATCCCTATCAGATTTTTAATCTGAGTACCTGGGTTATTATAGGTGGTGCTATTTTACTGAGGTGGAGAATATGATGGAGTGAGATAGGTTTGCAGAAGAGAAGTAAAAAAATTTGTTTGGGACTTTTAAGTCACAGAAGTTTGATAGATGTCAAGTGAACATCTTTATGTATGAGCTTGGAAACAGAGGTGAGGTTAGAGTTACAAATATTTGGAGTTTTCAGCATATAGATGATAATCAAAGCCAATGGGTAGGGGGATGAGATCACCTAGGAAAAGAAAATTGAGATGTGGAACATTCCAAAGATTAGAGATTGGCAGTGGAGGAGCACCCAGCAAGTAGAATGGAAAAGGAATGGCTAGAAAGGGGGGGGGGGTGATGAAAGAGTGTGGCACCAAGAGGAGATGATTCATGACGGAAACTGAGTTTGGGGGAGATGAGGGCAAAATCGGGACCATTTATGTGGTAATAAGGAGACTGGATGTTATTTTGGGGAGACTTTTACATGAAGTCGGAGGACTGGGAGCCCAAGAGAGGCATGGAGAGTAAAGAAGTGGAGGTGGTGGGTATAGGTAACACTTCCCTAAGCTTACTCTGAAGGGGAAGGATGTTGGGAAATGGGACTTCTCGGAGCTACAGGAGGCTTTCTTGTTTTTCTTTTTTAGGCTGGGAAATTGGGCTAATTGAAGGCAGTACCCCAAGAAAGTGAAAGGACATGGCATATAGAGAATAGAGAACCACCAGAGAGATTGTCCTTGGATAGCAGCGGGGTGTGGGGTGTGGAGCGCTCAGATGAGGTAACCTACTAGATTTGGGGGGTGGGAGTGGTGGAGTTCCCATGGGATTTTTTCAGGGACATATGAGGCAAGTTTGAAGGGCAGAAGGAGAGTTTAGGGGTAAAGGCTTGAGGAGAGAAGAGTAGGGGAAAAATATGAAATTGTCTCAGAGAGTAGAAAAGCAAACTTATGAATGAAAAGTAGGTTTGCCACGCAGTGTTGAGCATCTATGAATTTTTGGTCATAAATGTAAAGGGAAACCAGTAAGCATAGTCATGTGATTAAGTTAAAGATCCCCCTACCTTAAAAAAAATTCTCTTTTGAAAATAAATCCATGACCACTAGCACGATGCTGTGATGTATAGGATTTGGAACTAGCAGGCCTGATTTCCAGTCCCTGCTACGTCACTAAACTGCGTGGCTTTGAAACGATTGCTTAATTTGTCTGAATCTTCACTCCTTTTTCAGTAAAATGGGAATAATACTGAAACAGAACTCATGAGATTGTTGCGATCATTAAGTTAAATGGAATATAAGGAAAATGGTTTGCAAGTCGTATGATCCCATCTAAGTTTTAGTTGTGAAAATGGTTTTCAATGTGTTAGATATTATTATTGTACAAAGAATGCACTGTGCAATTAAAAAGAAGC
>NC_135722.1:76419150-76468239 GCF_964656455.1 Halichoerus grypus
TGTTTTCCCCCTACTCAGTGCAGTGAGTACTACTTTGAAAACCTTCAACAGATTTAGTAAATGATATCTTTCATCGGTCTCTAAAGTACACATTGAAGAAAAAGACTTAAATTCTAAAATGCCAACAACTAAATCAACATTTGTCCAGAGGTCTATATATTATGTAAAATTTGAAAATAAAACATAGGCATATACTATTGTGTATTTTTACCATGCTTACTACTAATATATTAATTACATGTAATACAATTTTATTATAATTCTTAAATGTGGGAAAACTAAAACTCCTTGAGAAGAAAATTGTTGTACTAGTCATATATATTTTTAAATGAATCTATTCGAATTCTGCCAGCCTATCTATAGATAGCCCTTCTTAAATGCATTCATAAAGAAACCAGTGATGTTCGTACTTAATCAAATTATTCTAAACCCAATATATAATATTTAAAATTTGACGAATTTTATCGCATGTTCAAAAGAAAGATCTCTTAAGTCCTACAAAAAAGATTTATTTATTTTTCCATCTTCCTTTGTGTGAAACAGCCTGGGTTTATGAAGAGTAAAGTCTGATAGTTCAGCAAAGTGAAATTGTCCTTTTTATCTGCTGACTATCCCCAGTGCAATGTTCTTTACGTTGCTTGCATTTGCTAAACCAGGACCTGAGGAGACTTACCTCTTAAATAACAAGGGGAGAACGGGGGTCTAGTGGCTTGAGTATTATCCTGACTTCAGCACTTCAGGGATTCTGTCTTCAACTAGCTGTTTCATTTAATTATTTAACTGTTCTCATCCTGCTCTTTGTGTATAAAAGAAAACAATATTTTCCTCATGCCTTATAAATGTTCCAGGGCTTAATTATTGCTTGCAAACTTCTCTGAGCCTTCTGAAAAAGGGTAGACATAATTATTCGATCTTATAGATAGACACTGCTTAGGGGTTTTTCTGAATGCAGAATGGAAAATAATACAAATTCATCTGAGTGATGTGTGAGAGGTTCTGTAATGCTGATTGCATATCACTGGGGAACAAATTAAGCCCATCAAATGCCTCAAACATCAATCTCAAATCACAATGTACTTGAAACAGGGGCCTGGTGTTTTATTTACGAGATGATCGCTTTCCTCTCCAAATGAATTAGCTCTTCCATAATGTGTTGATTGGTGGAGTGGGAGTTTAGCAGGCTAGGAATTGTGTACTTCTTGACAACAGAGGACTTGATGCCTAACTTTTGTGGATAGATTTTAAAACTGTTAAATGAAATATCGCCATGGAATATCGATTATTCGTTATTCTTGAAGAGCAGGTCAAGCCCAGGATTATATGTTCAGATTTATAGAAACATTACCTTTTAGAATATATTAAGGGCTATGATTTTTTTTTTTTGAAACAGGGAGACAGTTGGGGGAAGAGATACATCTAAAAATACGTATTTCTAGGGCTGTCAAATCTCTTTGCCTTTTTTGAAATATAAAGTCACCAAGGTAAAACTGATAACAGAAAGACATATAACCTAATGAGGAAATATGCAAAGGATATAAATAGCTAATTCAGAGAAGAGTAATCCAAGTGACCAGTAAATATATAATAGTGGCTCAAGTTTTCTAGTGGTCAGCATAATCTAAATTAACGTCAATAAAGAGCTGTTATTTATTTATTGCCACCCAGTAGAATGGCAAAGAAATAACAGATGATTATGTTTCCTGCTGGAGCAGAGATGGCGGGGAAAGCAGAGCCCTCCCATATACCTCACTAGTAGAAATGCAAATATTACAGCACAACCCAAGAAAGCAGTGTGAGCACATTTATTAAATCACACTTCCATTTCTTGGAATCCTTGTAAATGAAAGTTCAAGTCAGTAAGGATAAATAAGAAAGAAATCAAAGACCCATCACTAGGTGAAAAGTGGAACACATTTTGGTGAATTCAGATTGACGTGAGAAGTGCTAATTATCCACCAAAATTTATTTTCTCCTTCTTCTGTAGTGATCAAATCATAGCTGAGATGTGGTTGCCTGGCCAGGGGCTGCCGGGGTCCTCTTGCCGCTAGGGGTGGTCTTGTAAATTAGGTCTTGTCAAGGAAATGTGAATGGAAGTCCTGAGTGCCGATCCAGGGCCGACCCATGCGCCTCCTACCTGTGCTCCTTCCTGTTTCCAATCCAGGGTGGGACTGGCAATGGCTTCAGCAATGTAATATCCAGAATTGGATATTACATATCCAATCCTATGTACTGAGGATAATATAACTGCCATCAGCCTGAACAACTGTATGGAATAAAGCTGCCAGGGGACAGGGGACAACTGGCTGGAATTATTAGATGAAAGACAAAGTTTGAGGGTTTTTTTTTTTCCTTTGTTTTTGTTTTTGTCCTTGATGTTTTTTAGGTTGCTTTATTTTAGCAGTTTAAGCCATTTACTCTAATGAACAACATGCCATGCAATATTATGTAACCTTTGTTAAGAATGAGTTAGATCTACACCAGCTGAGTCGGCCACGTGAGCAGGGGGATTGCATTACATACAAAAAAGTTTCCATATGATCCAATTTTTGTAAAATAAATGCAGAAGCATATACCCCAGTAGGACACACAAAGAAGGCTGGAGATTGAACTAACAATTAAACAACCAACCGACAAACCAAGTTAAAGTAACCTAGGCAGGAATTGCCAAGGTGCTGTATAATACGGAATCTGAAAATAACAATAGAGAGATTACAAGGATAATTCTTGTTCAGATTTTATGACTTTAATTTTTACTTGACTTCTGAGTCCATTATGTTCTTTTATGCTATGTTTCCAAAAGTTTACTTAGTATCATTACCTAGATATTCTGCAGGTACTTCATATATAAAAAGAAGATGATTCTCTTCTTGGGAAACAACAAATAATAAACATGTGTGAAGCAAGCACTTTAGAGCACCTACAAAGTGTCAGGCTTTTGTGATGTATGCTGGGTGATACAAAAACTAAAAAAAGTCCCTCTCTCTCAAGAATAATACATAGTCAGATGATGGGGTCCCTGGGTGGCAGAGTCTGTTAAGTGACCAGCTTTTGGTTTTGGCTCAGGTCTTGATCTGAGGGTCTTGTTCTGAGGGTCGTGATCTCAGGATCGTGAGATTGAGCCCCACGTCGGGCTCCCAGCTCAGTGTGGAGCCTGCTTAGGACTGTCTTTCCCTCTTCCTCTGCCCCTGCCCCCCACAAATAAATAAATATAAGAATCCATAGTCAGAGGAAAGAGGAAATATAAACAGATAATTTCAATAAAATTTAATGAATGCTTTAATATGGATATGTACAGAAAAATGTAGGAGATTTGAAGAAATGTCCCTTTACTTGATTTCAGAAGCTAGGCTAATTTTTAGGGATAAGTTTCATTGAGCCTGGTGAATCTTTGTGCTTTGGTGATACATTGTCTTACTACCTTAAGAATGTTTATCATGTGTTATTATTGTTAACTTACTTGTTGGAAGGTAAATATGGTCACTACTCTATTTCCAGGCAAAGCACCAGGCACAAAGTTTGCTAGGGAATGAGGAAAAGTGATGAAATAAACATGATTCTTGTCCTTGATAAAGGAAAATTTCAACTTTTAATGTTTGTGGTCCTTGCCCTGGGGCTTCCAGGGAAGCTATACTTGAACTTTACCAAGGTCAGAATGACTCAGCAAAACCTCAAAGCATGGGCTCTATTTCTGCCCCAAGCACACAGTGTACATCTGCTTTGTTAGAGAAAATAACCAAAAAGGAGCATTCTGAACACAAAGATAAGAAAAAGTAGGAAACTTCCCTGGTTTCTGTAAGATTAAAGTCATACAGCCTGGCATTTACTAGAAACATGAGATAAGGTCTGCAACTTTCTGAAATGTTCTTTGTCTAATAATTTGTAACTTTTTATGTAAAAAGTGTATATAACCCTACACTAAATGTCCCCTTACTGGAGCATTCTTGTCTTTGTGAAGATCGTGTATTGGGTAGGTATCCTAACTTGGGCTTGAATAAAACTCTTCCTTTTTTTTAGAAATTCTAAAAGGTTTGTTCATTTTGCATCGACATCCTCAGGGAACTCAAAGACCTGTAGGAAGTGGAGCTGTGTAAGAAAAGGTGTGGAAAAAAAAAAGTGTTCAGAGAATATTCTTTTCTACTGTAGTAAATATTCATTAGGAGTAAAATATAGTTCAGCTGGCTTCTAGTCCAAAGCTGCTTTGTGATGTTCCATGTAGTACAACTGGGTCTCAGGGCTTCTCTGACCAATACTGATTTTTTTGTTTTCTTTCTTTCTTTTTTTTTTTTAATATTTATTTATTTGAGAGAGAGAGCGAGAGCATGTGCATGCAAGCTGGGGGAGGGGCAGAGGGAGAAAAACTCAAGCTGACTCTGTGCTGAGTGCAGAGCCTGAAGCAGGACTTGATCTCACAACCCTGAGATCATGACCTGAGCTGAAATCAAGAGTTGGACGCTTAACTGACTGAGTCACCCGGGCAGTCCACAACACTGATTCTTTGTATTCAAGTGTGTCTTGAGTTTATGGGAGCTGCAAGACCTGGAGGGCAGGAGCCAGGCCCAGGATGGCTGTTAATTCAATGGTGTGGGAAGAATCTACTTCATAGTGCACTGACTAATTCCTTTAAGATGTGCATGGCTCCAACACATAGGACAAAACACAAAAATTATTGTAAACTTGTTGACTCTCTTATTTATCCTTCTGCTCATATTTCTTGGGTACTGAGCTGCAACTTTTCACTTTCAAATACTTTGGAGACTATTCTAACAGAGGCAATACTTGATGGATGGTTTCCTTAAGTGCTTAGTGAAATTTTGCTGGAACTCATATAACATCTTTCTCTTCTGAATAATGATCCCAGAGAGAAATACTCTTAGAATCATAGAGCTATAAACACTCAAAGTGGGAGGTATTTAAAGGTCATCCAATTTAACCACTCACACAATACTTTAGGTCAAGTTTCTATGATGACATTTCAGGTCTTCCACAGATTAGCCCCAACCAGCTTTCCATACAGGTCTCACATTGTTCATACATTTGCTCTTAGGAAGGCCAGAGAGTTAAATGTTCATTTTAAAGTAATTTCTGGCATGTTTATATGCTTATGGAAGTTACTATCTTATCTCATCAGCATGACCATATGACTAAGTGAACAAAGAATTTAATTTGGATTTATATTATTATCTGGAAATTTCACTTTCAAATATAAGTAAGCACGATAATGAAAAAAATCTCTTTAAATGCTTTATATGTTGAAATTCTCATGAGTCACTTGGAGGATAGGTGTAAATTTACTACTATAAGAGAGAAATGTAAAAATTGATGATTGTGAAAGCTGCTAACTTTTTGTGCAAACATTGAATATTAAAATAATATTTTAAATGATATTAAATGATATTTAAATAACTGATAATTAGGGAAATGGCTTGATTATTATGGAAAGGCTAAAAGAGTATATTAGCGAATTTTAGGAAGAATGTTATACCCTTTTTGTTCCCCAAATGTGTATTGAAATGAAATTATAAGGCAGGAAAATGGAAAATAGTACTCTTTCTTGTACTGATTGTTTGGTCTACTTGTTATACCAATGATTGATAGAGGAATATTAAAGTCTCCGACCATGAGTGTGGATCTTTTTTTCCCTTTAATTTTGTTAATTTTTGTTTCACTTACTTTGGTGCTCTGTTTTAGTTTCTTATATATTAAGCATTATTGTTTTCCTGATAAATTAAGCCATTTTACCATTATGAAATGCCTTTACTTATCTTGGGAAATTTTCTTTGTATTGAAGTCTCTCTCTCTCTTTTTTTTTAATTTATTTATTTGACAGAGAGAGAGATAGTGAGAGCAGGAACACAAGCACGGGGAGTGGGAGAGGGAGAAGCAGGCTTCCCGCCGAGCAGGGAGCCTGATGCGGGGCTCGATCCCAGGTCCCTGGGATCATGACCTGAGCCGAAGGCAGTTGCTTAACCGACTGAGCCACCCAGGTGCCCCATGTATTGAAGTCTCTTTTGATACTGATCAAATCATTCTGCTTTTCTTTTGATTAATATTTTTATGGTATATATTTTTCCATCAGTTTTCTTTTAACCCATTTGTATCTTCATATTTAAAGTATGTTTCCTGTAGATAATACATACTTGGATTTAAAAAAAATCCATTCTGAAAATCTTTGCCTTCTAATTGGAATGTTTATCATATTAAAATGTAATATACCTATTGACAGAACTGGGCTTAAATCTATCACCTTGTTTAAATTTCTATTTGTCACTCTTCTTTTTTTCCTCCTCTCAATTTTTATTTATCTTCATCACTGATGAAGATAAAGTCCCTCTGGGACTGTTTCATATGCTCCATGCTTATGGCCCATGTTGGTATTGTGCATATCATAGACCAGTCACTGAAACACTGGTCAACTAAGCCCCAATGTTGGAAGGAAGGCATTTTTGCCCTTATGGTTCTATCAAAATGTAGCTTTATCTAAGCTGTATTCTGTGACAGTGGTCAGCTTTTTGCACTCCTCTTTCACCAGTAGGACCCCTATTATTTTTTGACAGGAAGTAAGATTTTTTGGTGGGCATTAATAAGGAGGGGGCAGTGCCAAGGTTCCTATGAGTGCAGAGCATGCCATTTGTCCAGGGGGGCAAGATTAGGGATATATTTTGTATTTGACCCCACAGCCATTTGGATGAGCTGCTTTTCAGCCACCATGTCTTAAAATTCATATGCATTAAACTTAGGAAAGCCCCACTTCTTGGAAATGTGGATCTTCTGGCCACCAGGGAACTTGAGCTTGGCCCTGTGTAAGGCCTCAATCACATGCTTCTTGTCCTGCAGCTTGGTACGGATGGACATGATAACTTGGCCAATGTGGACCCTGGCCACTGTGCCCCGGGGCTTTCCCAAGGCACCTGGCATACTTGTCTGGAGCCCCTCAGCCCTAACACTGGACAACATCTTGTTGATACAGATGACATGGAAGGTTGGAGCAGCACTCATATGTGAAAACCATCTTTGTAACAGCTTTTCTCTATATACTTGTTGGCACAAATACAGGCGGGCTCCTGGGCTTTAGAGGAGAGCTGCTCATATTCATCTGATCCCGTGTGGCCACGTAGTGGGAACTCATCCACTTTTGCATTCTTCTGCCCCAGGTCAAATATGCGGATCTTGGCATGAGGGACATCTCTGCAGAAGCAAGAGTTTGGATACAGCTTGTTCTTAAAATATTGGTAACAGCAGGCAGGGCAGTGGCCCATGGTGACACCAGGATCTCCAGTGGCACACTGAAGGAAAAGAGTAGGACCCCTATCTTAAGCAATGGTTTTGGCTCTGGAATCCTACTGTGTGGGAGTACTTTCAGTTCCAATACCCTCCAGGAGTTAAATTCCATTGCCTGCTTTCATATATGGAGACCAGGAGTCTGTGTCTTTAGTCCAACTTACTGCTTTGTAATTTTGTTATTTTTTAAGTACATGGAGGTATTAATTTTGTTTTTGAGAATGGCTACATTTTTATTTATTTATTTTTAATGAACATATAATGTATTATTGGTTTCAGAAGTACAGGTCTATGATTCATCAGTCTTTTTTTTTTTTTTAAGATTTTATTTATTTATTTGACAGAGAGAAAGAGAGATCACATGTAGGCAGACAGGCATGCATGCAGGCAGGCAGAGGGAGAGGGAGAAGCAGGCTCCCTGTTGAGCACGGAGCCTGATGCAGGGCTTAATCCCAGGACTCTGGGATCATGACCTGAGCCGAAGGCAGATGCTTAACTGTGTGTCCCAGGCGCCCCTGTGATTCATCAGTCTTATATAACACCCAGTGCTCATTACATCACATGCCCTCCTTAATGTCCATCACCCAGTTACCCCATTTCTCCACCCATCTCCCCTCCAGCAACCCTCAGTTTGTTTCCTATGATTAAGAGTCTCTTATGGTTTGTCTCCCTCTCTGATTTTGTCTTGTTTTATTTTTTTCCTCTCTTCCCCTATGATCCTCTGTTTTGTTTCTTAAATTCCACATAGCAGTGAGATCATATGATAATTGTCTTTCTCTGATTGACTTATTTTGCTTAGCATAATACCCTCTAGTTCCATCCACATCGTTGCAAATGGCAAGATTTCATTTTTTTGATGGCTGAGTATTATTCAATTGTATATATATACCACATCTTCTTTATCCATTCATCTGTTGATAGACATCTGGGCTCTTTCCATAGTTTGGCTATTGTGGACATTGCTGCTGTAAACATTGGGGTGCAGGTGCCCCTTTGGATCACTACCTTTGTATCTTTGGGGTAAATACCCAGTAGTGCAATTGCTTGGTCATAGGGTAGCTCTATTTTCAACTTTTGGAGGAACCTCCATATTGTTTTCCAGAGTGGCTGCACCAGCTTGCATTCCCACCAACAGTATAAGAGGGTTCCCCTTTCTCTGCATCCTTGCCAACATCTGTTGTTTCCTGACTTGTTAATTTTATTGAGAATGACTACATCTTTATAATGTTTCTTTATAATTTTTTCTTAATAATTTTATCAACTCTTTTTGGAATGTCAATGTGGGTAGGCTGAATAGGTGTATAAGTTGTGTGTGTGTGTGTGTGTGTGTGTGTATGTATGTAGGTCACAGAGAGGATTTACCATATAATCTTGAATGGAAATCTTGTTTCTTTATAAGATAAGAATAATAATATCTCATTTATAAAATTATTGTAAGCCTTAAATGATATAAACCACATAGAATGCTTGGTAAGATGCCTCACCCGATAAAAAGACTCAGTAGATATCATGGAACATTTTACTACAAAATAGAGTCACGCAGTTATTGAAAATGATGGAGAACATGAGGAGATAAAAATTGCATCAGGCCCTGAGAACTGCCTTTGGAATATTTGTTTTTGAGACAATCTCTGAGAGTATAGAAAGTGTGGGATGGGGGGTTCTTGCTTTGGCCTATAAGACATTGTTTGAAGAAATATTAATCTCCTGGATACCCATTCAGTGAGAGGTAGTGGGAAGGACAATTCTCTATGGTCTTTTGTGTTTCTGCAGGTCTTGCACAGTGAATTACTAGATGCCCCTTTTTCTGAACTATTTTTCAAAGATATTTATATAGTGAACAGCTACACAAGTTGCTATCTAATGTCAGCTCAATTTAGAGAGAGAATTTATGGATTCTCCTTGATTAATTTTTCAAGTACTTTACACTTAAAAGGGAACTCTATTGCTCTGGGCTTTCACAGGTCCTGCCAAATGATAGAGATAAAACAATATCCTTAGGGACTGCTGGCTGGAAGTAGCTCAGAATTATTCTCAAAGGCATATGCTGCTGTCATTTGGCCTGGGTGGCAGACTTCTTGCCAGTATCATCCATATGAACATTATGGTTTCTTTCCAGCATGATCTTCAGTGGGAGTAAATCTGCAGAGCCCATCAAAACACATTATTTGCCCAAAGTGGGCATATCGGTTCCTTAAGATTTCTCTTATAGTTCCCTTTACTCCCTGAAACTCCTGTACATGGCAGATAGTCTTAAGATAAAGGGTTTCAGTGGACACTGGGGTTCTCTCATTGAGATCCATTCCATGCCTCCTTTCCTTGGAAGATCTGTGTGGTTTGGTTGGGATCAGGCTAAGCTACTTCTCATTCCCTAACCTCGGCCTTCTCCTAAACACACAGTAGAAATTTCTGAGTTAGAGAGAAGTCATGATGAGATTTCAAAACAATGTATACATTAAAAAATTGTAAATCTTGGGCAGTGTCAACTTGCTTTTCCTACTGCAGCCTCAGCTTATCAGATCTCTTTGATTTGATCTCTCTAGAGACTCAGAATTTGAAGGCAGCTTGTCTTTCTCTCTTATACATTTTATTGCGATAAAGATTCTCAGAATTGCCTCTTGTGTGCAGCTGTCTCTAACTTGAAAAGTTTGCCTGATATTGATACTATTTTTCTACCTCTGGTCCAGCAATAATTTCATGGGAACATTAGTTGTCAATTCTCCATTCTCACTCTCTTTGACACCCCTCCCTCCAGCATTGACTTCTTGGTGATGACAGGTGCCGTGAAGAGCCCCTGGCAGAGAGGTGATATATTATTTCTTTTTTTGCTCTCATCTTACTCACAACAGTCATGGCATTTGTTTTAGATGAAACTGGAGCTGGCCCTGCAAGCAATTAAGTTGTCTTAACCAAACAAATGCAGTGACTGGAATTTCCACATGGCACAGCGTTTCACATTTATTGCATCTGGGGTTTGAGAAAAATCACACTTTAAAGCGTTATGAAATGAGTTTTACAGAACTGGCAGGAATTCAATGTTGTATAGAAAATCAAGTAGGGTAGACTACTGAGAAATCAAAAATAAATAAGTGTAAGAGAAAATTATATGGTGGAATAGGGAAAGAGAAATAGAAACAAGAGCAAATAAGGCCTTTTAGGAGTGATAAAAAAAGGAGAGAAAAATATCTAGATAACAACTGTATTTTCTAAACACAGGTTCTCCTTAGGACAGCAATTTGGACACTGAGAACAGTCAGAATTCTGCATTCCAATTATAAAAAAGTATTTTATTTTAATTTCTCCAGGGTACTTTTTGTTCCCTTATAATAATATCTTAGAAACATCATTTTAGGAAGAATTTGCTCTTGATTTATAGTTTTATATTTTGTGGCGAGTCCCCTCAAAGACATTAATGTGCTGGTGCTGTTTAATCTGAAAGGGTGTCTCTCAAAGCTGATGGGTTACACTCAGGAAACAGGAGATCAGAGAAGGTGGCGCACAACGAGGAGATAAATCAGCCTAACCACTCTACATGTTCTGACCCTGATACTAAATGATAACTGGTTTACTTAAGAGACAACTCTATAGTCATTTTTGTCAATTTTCTGAATGATGACACACACATAAATTGCACCTGTTCTTATTTGTTGATACTGGCAGAAGAATAAATGTCATTTTGTACCAAAAAAATATCCAAAGAAGTCTCCCTTGTATCCCCCTGAAGTTCCCCCTGAAGATCTTATTACATAATGATTATAAATACATATTTCAAGTTTGATGACCTTGAAGGAATTCTTGGTAAGATTAGCAAGGGGAAGGAGGGTTGCCCAACAAATAGACATTATGAGGAGATTTATAGGCACTTAGGGAAGAGGATTCTTGGCACTTTTTAGACAAATGGTTATATAGAACCAAGAAACAGCAAAGCTGCAGGTAGTAAATAATGTGTTCAAAATTTAACATTCCAAAAAGGTGAGAAGGAACGTTGTGAATGGGTTACAAAAGGAGGAGTAAGGTTAGAGGAAAATTAAATTGCAGTAGAATATAAAGGGATTGGGGATTGTTGGGCTGCAATCTCCATCCCTATTCAGTACAGATATTTTATGGCCCTGGGACTCGTTTTATATTTTTAAAGAGCTGTTTCCTCTCTCCTGAAAGTGTTTATTTCAGAAATTAGAATTTAAATCATTATCAAAATAACAATGAAATCGGAGCTTTAACAAAATCTGACTGATGATGTGGTAATCCTGAGTTGACCCCAGGTGAGAACCCCTGAGAGGCCACAGTAACTAGGAGGGTTACTGCAAATCAGTGTAGGACAGGGCTGCAGAATAATTTAGCAGGTCCGGGAAAAGGATTTAGAGCCAGAATATTCAGGTGGAGTGAAAGCTCTGCTATTTACTTACTGCATTATATTCACTTTGGAAAAGTACGTTAACATACCTGAGTCTCAGTGGCATTGTGCATAAGTGTGATAACATACTGCCTTTCCTACTTCTCAAGATTACTGATAAAATCAATTTTTCATCCCCACCAGGATTACAGTTCTTTGATCCTAGTACTTCTTCTTCTTCTTCTTTTTTTTTCTTTTTTTTACCATTTCTCATTACCCTGCTATCCTTACCTCCTTCCTTATTCTCAGTAGAGTCTGTGACCTGTCGTTATAATAACTCCCTTTTAAATGTTCTCAATAACTTTGCTCCTCTTGCTTCTTCCAATTTGTTTGGCAAAATCTCTACCCTAGTTAAATCTAACCCTACATACTTTGCAGATGCATTCGTAAAAGCTGAATGTAGCTGGAAAAACATAAAATCATGAGAAGTGATTTCACTTTAAATTCATGACCACTAATTTCAAGTAGGCCTTTAGTGCTTCTATGAAGATCATATTGAAAGCAAATATTTATTATGATAATCATGTAAGAGATTAATTTTTTTTGTTAGATTTTAGTATTAACATAAAATGTTAACTTCAAAAAGTAATGTTCTTTCATTTTCTACTATCTTTAAGAGTTTCTCTATGATGGGAATCATTTGTTCTTTTTTTTTAAGATTTTATTTATTTGTCAGAGAGAGAAAGAGAGAAAGAGAGAGAGAGAGAGAAGCAAGCTCCCCGCTGAGCAAGGAGCCTGATGTGGGACTCTATCCCAGGACACTGGGATCATGACCTGAGCCAAAGACAGATGCTTAACTGGTTGAGCCACCCATGTTCAATTTGTACATAGTGTTCTTATTGTTTAAAATACCTACAATCAGTAATATGTCCCTTATTTCATTTTTAATATTATTTAATTTTACCATCTCTTATTTTTCATGATCAGTTTTTCCAAATTTAAGTATTTTATGTGTCTTCAAAAATTCAATACTAACATTGCTCTCTAATATTTCAAAAAATATTTCTTTCAAAAATTAAATTTTGCTTTTATCTCTCTTATTTCCTTCTTTGAGTTTTTCTGTTGTTCTTTTTATAATTTATTTATTTATTTTTAATTTGCCTGTCATATTTATTTATTTATTTATTTAATTTTTAAAAAAATTTTTATTAACATATAATATATTATTTGTTTCAGGGGTACAGGCCTGTGATTTATCAGTCTTACACAATTCACAGTGCTCACCATAGCACATACCCTCCCCAATGTCCATCACCCAGCCACCCCATCCCTCCCACCACCCTCCACTCCTGCAACCCTCAGTTTGTTTCCTGAGATTAGGAGTCTCATGGTTTGTCTCCCTCTTTGATTTCATCTTATTTCATTTTTCCCTCCCTTCCCCTATGATCCTCTGTCTTGTTTCTCAAATTCCTCATATCAGTGAGATCATATGATACTTGTCTTTCTCTGATTGACTTATTTTGCTTGGCATAATACCCTCTAATTCCAACCACGTCGTTGCAAATGGCAAGATTTCATTTTTTGATGGCTGCATAATATTCCATTGTGTGTGTGTGTGTGTGTGTGTGTGTGTGTGTGTATACACACACACACACCACATCTTCCTTATCCATTTATCTGGTGATGGACATCTAGGCTCTTTCCATAGTTTGGTTATTGTGCACATTGCTGCTATAAACATTGGGGCACACACACTCCTTCGGATCACTACATTTTTATCTTTGGGGTAAATACCCAGTAGTGCAATTGCTGGGTTGTAGGGTAGCTCTATTTTCAACTTTTTGAGGAACCTCCATACTGTTTTCCAGAGTGGCTGCAGCAGCTTGCATTCCCACCAACAGTGTAGGAGGGTTCCCATTTCTCTGCATCCCTGCCAACATCTGTCGTTTCCTGACTTGTTAATTTTAGCCATTCTGACTGGTGTTGAGGTGGTATCTCATTGAGGTTTTGATTTGTATTTCCCTGATGCTGAGCCATGTTGAGCACTTTTTCGTGTGTCTGTTGGCCATTTGGATGTCTTCTTTGCAGAAATGTCTGTTCATGTCCTCTGCCCATTTCTTGTTTGGATTATTTGTTCTCTGGGTGTTGAGTTTGATAAGTTCTTTATAGATTTTGGATACTAGCCCTTTATCTGATATGTCATTTGAAAATATCTTCTCCCGTTCTGTTGGTTGTCTTTTGGATTTGTTGACTATTTCTTTTGCTGTGCAAAAGCTTTTTATCTTGATGAAGTCCCAATAGTTCATTTTTGCCCTTGCTTCCCTTGCCTGTGGCGATGTTTCTAGGAAGAAGTTGCTGCAGCTGAGGTCGAAGAGGTTGCTGCCTGTGTTCTCCTCAAGGATGTTGATGGATTCCTGTCTCACATTTAGGTCTTTCATTCATTTTGAGTCTATTTTTGTGTGGTGTAAGGAGATGGTCCAGTTTCATTCTTCTGCATGTGACTGTCCAATTTTCCCAACACCATTTGTTGAAGAGACTGTCTTTTTTCCATTGGACATCTTTCCCACTTTGTCGAAGATTAGTTGACCATAGAGTTGAGGGTCCATTTCTGGGTTCTCTATTCTGTTCCATTGATCTATGTGTCTGTTTTTGTGCCAGTACCATACTGTCTTGATGATGACAGCTTTGGAATAGAGCTGGAAGTCCGGAATTGTGATGTCGCCAGCTTTGCTTTTCTTTTTCAACATTCCTCTGGCTCTTCTGGGTCTTTTCTGGTTCCATACAAATTTTAGGATTATTTGTTCCATTTCTTTGAAAAAAGTTGATCGTATTTTGATAGGGATTGCAAATGTGTAGATTGCTCTAGGTAGCATAGACATTTTCACAATATTTGTTCTTCCAATCCATGAGCATGGAACGTTTTTCCATTTCTTTGTGTCTTAGTTTCTTTCATGAGTATTCTATAGTTTTCTGAGTACAGATCCTTTGCCTCTTTGGTTAGATTTATTCCTAGGTATCTTATGGTTTTGGGTGCAATTGTAAATGGGATCGACTCCTTAATTTCTCTTTCTTCTCTCTTGTTGTTGGTGTATAGAAATGCCACTGATTTCTGTGCATTGATTTTATATCCTGCCACTTGACTGAATTCCTGTATGAGTTCTAGCAGTTTTGGGGTGGAGTCTTTGGGATTTTCTACATAAAGTATCATATCATCTGCAAAGAGTGAGAGTTTCACTTCTTCTTTGCCTATCTTTTTATAATTTAAAGTTAATATTTGGCTCTCTAATTTTCCATCTTTCATTTTCATTTTTCTAACAGACACAATTAAGGTTATAAATATTACTCTAAGTATGACTTTGGCTGTATACCACTCTATTTAATATGTATCATATTTGGTACCATTTAATTACAAGTATTTTAAGATTTATGTGATGACTTAATCTTTAATCCATAAATTTTTAAGGAGTGCATTAAGTTAATATCTCTACATATGGATTCTTAAGTTACTTCTTTTCCCAAAATTAGTTTCTAACTTAATTGCATCTTTATCAGAGAACATGGACTGTTTGATACTAATTCTTTGATATATGTTGATATGAGTTTGGTGGCTCAACATGTGGTTATTTCTGAAATATTCTTGTGTGCTTGAAAGAAGTTAATCTCTCTCGGGTACAGAGTTCTGTATATGTTTGTGAATCCGGTTTATTAATTAAGTTCATTTTTTTGTCAGCTTATTGTATCAGTTACTGAGAAAAATATGTAAAAAATCTCCCATTTTGAAAGTGAATTTGTCAATATTTTTATGTTCTTCTGTTAATAGTGGTTTATAGATTTTTAAAAAAGATTTTATTTTTTACTTGAGAGAGAGAAAGAGAGAACATGAGCTGGGGAGGAGCAGAGGGAGAGGGACAAGCAGACTCCACGCTGAATGTGGAGCCTGATGTGGGGCTTGATCTCACAAGCCTGAGATCATGACCTGAACCAAAATCAAGAGTCAACACTTAACTGACTGAGCCACTCAGGCGCCCCAATAGTGGTTTATAAATTTTGAACCCTATGTTATTAAATGCATTATCTTGTTAATTGCTCTTGTTATCATTATGCCATGTCCTCTTTGTCTTTAAGAATGCTTTTTTTTTTTTGGAACAATTTATTTTCTCTGATATTAATATAGACTTCCTCTTTGGTGAACATAGTAGACACAGTTAGTTACTAACTCAGTATTTATTCAGCTGTTTATTCTTACTAACCAAACTTCGATTCTGTTCAGTGGCGCTAGGTACAGATAAAACACCCTATGTCTTTGCCTCTCTTGGTTGCCATATGCCATATTAGATTAAATCATATGCTATGTTTATTTTTGAATGGAAGCATAGTTGATTATCGGCAATTTTACATGATCGAGCCTAATATTTTTGGCCAAGAAGATTTGTAAATGCAAGTCAGTGAGTTGAATTTTTATGAAGACTATTTTAAAAGAACTCTATTTTGCTGGCCTGGTTTTTCAACCTCCTGTCCTTTGTCCTTTTGTGGTCTTTGACCCAATGACTGGTATTACAGTGATGATATTATATCTAAAAGACTGAAAATGCATCTTAAACAGGGCAGGGTGGAAGGATAGAAAAGGTTCTTGATAACTCCCCTAATCAATTGCACCAACCCTGGATGGCATACCCCTGGATATATCATTATATGAGAAAAACAAGCTTCTATTTAGTTAGTGCAGCTCCTACTCCTCTCACCCTAATCTCTGCTTTTGATGATGATGACCCACAGCTAAGTAAATAGCTCCAAATAAATTGAGCTGGTTTCCTGTGTACAGGTGTGCTCCCTTACCTTCTAGTCCTCTGCTCTTCAGATTGAGGTATGAGGGGATTCATTCATGAATTCAAATGAACTTGTGATACTATTAGAAAGATACATGGTTGAGAAAAATAAGATGGCTCTTTTTTTGTTTCTCTATCCAAAGCCAGGGGAGATTTTTACATATATTGGCTAATATGGGGGAAGGACTCCAGTGGCAGCTGCCTGGGTCCCAAGCCATTGGCTATTTAGGTCAGGAGATATTAGAAAAAACAATCATTTTTTTTTTTTTTCATTTACTTTCAGCAACACTTCTGCCTTTGGTAGAAGAGTCTTGTATTGTAGCAAGCCTAATCTGGAGTATGGCAGATGTGTTTGGGGATTAACGGGCTGTAATATGCATGCAGCTGGCTCTGGACCTGCATTTTAGGGCCAATGGCATAATAATGGCTCCTCTCCATTAAGTTCCCGCCATATGCTAGATAGTGTGCTAAGCAGTTGCCATGTATTAACTCATTTAGTTCTTAGAACAATAGGTCGATTTTATTGTTAACAGCCTCATTTCTCAGATGAAGCAACTGGGACAGTGAGAAGTTGAATAATTTGCCCAATGTCACCTGGTTAGGATGGGGCTGAGCTGGGATGGAACTCTGGCAGCTGGACTCCAGAGCCTGTGCAATCAGCTATGACCCCTTGGCTGCTTCTCCTGACCTTGTATAGAGTTGTCTCCCCAGAATTTTGAACCACATCGGGAAAGAAGCTGTGGTGAGAGGCGAAGAGAAAAACAAACACAATCTATTGGAGAGGAAAAGCCATTACTGAAGAAGCTGCGAGGAGACATATGCAAGACTTTCCCCACCCCGATGCTCTGATTTTGTCCAGAAATACAATTATCCATTTATGCTACTCTGGGATCTTTTGGTTGTAGGCAGGGATGTCTGGAAGTTTCCTCTCCCACTGCCATCCTTCGACAAACAAATCTGAGACCTTTTTCTGAGGTTTGGTCCCACTTTGGCTTCCATGGAGCAGCTTGCTGGAGTAGAAAGTGTGGTTCTCTGAAGTCAGACAAGCTTGGGTTTGTATCCCTCTTCAGCTACTTACTAACCTATGTGATCTCCGTGACCTGCACCCGTCACTTAATCTCTCCAAGCTTTCATCTCCTTATTCATCAAATGGGAATCTTAACTGTTAACACGTGGCCTTGTTCACCCAGTCAACGAGTACGTATTGATTGCCTGCTTTGTGCTGGTCACTGGTAGGTAATGTTTTGTCACAAGCAGGTCGTAAATCGTATTTGATCTTAAGCTCCATGAACTTATAATTCAGTGGAGAAGCTAGACTCCTGTGATAAGTGCTCAGACTGTTCCGCTTACAGGCTGGTGTGGTAAGGAGCGTGGAACATCCGTGTGGGGGGGCACTTAGCAAATATCCAGTGCTTGGTCATTTCTTCCGGTCCCTCTCTTATTTGAAAGGAGACTGCTGCTGCCAGCCCTACCATACGTATGTATGGTTTTATTTCAGAAAACTCCCTCTCGCCTAGGATGTCTTTTTTCCTTTAATATGTAATGTGGTCTGAGGTTATGCTGTTTAACTACCTTGCAAAGCCCAACGAGGTGATTTGTGCCATGTGCAGTTTGCACCTTGGGCCCCTTTCCTTCATCTCAGTCTTCATGCAATATTTAACAATTAACCTTACATCTCCTCTGGAAAAACAATTTGAGAATTCAAGAGAAAACTGTAACAAGAAAATCTTAAAATTTGAAGGAAATGAAATAAAAATCAGTTTTAGGCTTTTTGCCTTATTATTTGCATATTATACTTAGAGAATTACTTATTATGGTTTTTGTTGACTGCCTCCCAATAACCCCATTCCAATTATAAACATGAAAAATGTGAGAATTTTATTTTATTTTCTTTTTTTTTAAGATTTTATTTATTTATCAGAGAGAGAGGCAGGCAGAGGGAGAAGCAGGCTCCTTGCTCAGCAAGGAGCCCGATGTGGGACTCGATCCCAGGACCCCGGGATCATGACCTGAGCCGAAGGCAGACGCTTAACCGACTGAACCACCCAGGCGTCCCAAATGTGAGAATTTTAGATTAGTTTCTCCCAGAGTTGATATTAGAGTCTGGCACTTCTGGATTCTTGCCTTGTGTTCTGTTGCCAATTCAGACTCCCTAGGAATACAGGCAAACACATATTGCCTCACGTATTTGTTTTTAATCCATAAGAAAGTAGGCTAAAATTCAGGAGGTTTCCCACAGAGATCAGGAAGAAGATTTTATAAAATGCATACATTTTTTTTTTCCTTTCTTTAGGTGTGCCTTGATTCTGTAAAACCACCAGACTTTGAGGTTAGGTAGGGTTCAGTAAACCTATTTTTAAAATTTATGAAGGGGGATAGCTAAATTCTCTTAGCTCAGAAAACAAAGGGTGAACATTATTTGAAGACTTAAGTGTGTAGGTTTGACTAGGCAGGGATGAAGGAAAGTGTGAGGGTCACATTAAATTTGCAAATATTTTTTTCCAGGTTGTTTAGCAGGGTGACTTGAAAACATCTTACCTCTAAATTGACAAGCACTACTTCAGATAAGTTTATATTAGCATCTTTAAAAATATTGGCTCTAGAAGCATTTTATATGAGAACATCTACACTTACCGGCCACCAACCTTGAAGCCATGAGAGCTTTTTTCACAGCGTTTTTCCTTGTAAGCCAGTAACAGTTCAAAATGCACAAACCCACAGAATGGTGAGATTGGGGACTAGTGGTTGTAAGGAGGAGGGGTCTGCAATGAGTCTTCAAAACTATACAAAAAACAGGTTTTTATGACTTGGAAGTATTTCACAGTAATTAGAATAATTTAATCTTGAATTTTCAGTACAGATAGTCTATCTAGAAGATGACATAGCAATGGCACAAGCTATTTCCACAGTTCAGTTTGTGAAATATCTTTAAGAAAATACCCTGTTAGTACTCTGTAGGTCAGTGATTACATATTCAAAGAATTTCATTCTGCAATAAAACCTTTATCAAGATTTAATTACCATAAAAGCAGAGAGGCAGAGGTATTTGGGATCTTTACGTTAAATCATAATTAAAACCCATGTGAGGTTACCCACAAATATTTAGGATTTTATTTAATTGAACACAAGATGAAAAATAAAACTAATGAATGGCAAAGTTCACTATACAACTTGCAATTAATGTAACAGTCTAATGATTGCTCAGAAAACCAAGGAAGATTTAAACAGACACACATACATTTATGTAATATATACGTGTCTGTATTATTTTGTTTTCTCATATAAGATGTGCATGTATCTCTATAGGCACGCGTTCGTGTGTGTGTGTGTGTGTGTGTGTGTGTATGTGTGTATGTGACACATTATGTTATTTTCAGAGCCAGATCATTTTTACAAAATATAGAATTTTTTTTTCAGTGAAGATTCCATCCTAATTCTTTGAACTTGGTTTATAGAATCTCATATTCTGCTCTCCTGTGAGTTCGATTTTATCCTTTAGAGTCCAAAAGTGGGAATATAATATAAAAGCTTTAAGCTTCCTTGCTTGCCTTAGAGAATTGCACAGAGATAGTCCCAGTAATCAAACCCATAAAGTATGACTTGTTTTATGAGCGAAGATGTCCAAAAAACTTAAGAGTAACCTTTGAATTTATGTGGCAAATTATTAAGCCTTCTTTGAGGCCTCGTTTCTATCCTCAGTTGTACATGCTTGATAGTGAAGTTAACAAAATGTCACAAATATTAGCCCAGAGAATGCACGAAGTAAAGCAGAGTGTTTGAATACTCTGAGGCTGAACATGTAACAGTATCAGGTCCAAGGAGAAGGAGTTAGAAAGTACACATGTCCATTAAGGACCCTGGTATCTTCTCCATCCCTCGCTACACCCCACCCTCCCCGAGAGGAAGAGATTACAGGCACTCTGTTGTTCAGAATATGTTTTAAAACTTTCTATGGTGTATGAAATGACCCTTTTTTCTAAACAGACTATGAATATCATCATTTCTAAAGGTGAACCTGAGTACATAAGCTTGAGTACAAAATTGAAGATACACTCAACAAACTCAAACTGAATAAACTTAGAATGTGAATATATAGAGCCTTGAAGAAAAATTCAAAGTAACACACAATTGCCGGGAACCAATATTGATAGAATGCTAATCATGCACAATTCAAAGGTTGCTCTCAGCTATTAATATCCTTTGAATGTTAGCTCAGTGGTTCTTACGCTTATGTAATGGACAGATCTTCCTTACACAAGAGGTAAATTTTTGAGTAGCCTCAGTGTTGACTTAAATAGTATTTATTTTGCTCTTACTTAATTATGCAAGAATAAACTAGCTGTGAACTTTTTATACCCATGGCTCATATTTGACTTTGAAAACCAAAGCTATAACAAATTAAATAAAATACAACTATTTAATAAAATTCAAAAAATATTACTTTAATTTGGTGGATAAAGTTGATTTTCTGAACGTAAATGGCAAACTAAAATGTTCTGGGGAAGGTTCTTCTTCTTCTTCTTTTTTTTTTTAATTTTTTTATTGTTATGTTAATCCCCATACATTACATCATTAGTTTTAGATATAGTGTTCCATGATTCATTGTTTGTGCACAACACCCAGTGCTCCATGCAGAATGTGCCCTCCTCAATACCCATCACCAGGCTAACCCATCCTCCCACCCCCCTCCCCTCTAGAACCCTCAGTTTGTTTTTCAGAGTCCATCGTCTCTCATGGTTCTTCTCCCCCTCCGATTTCCCCCCCTTCATTCTTCCCCTCCTGCTACATTCTTCTTCTTCTTTTTTTCTTTCTTAACATATATTGCATTATTTGTTTCAGAGGTACAGATCTGAGATTCAACAGTCTTGCACAATTCACAGCGCTTACCAGAACACATACCCTCCCCAGTGTCCATCACCCAGTCACCCCATCCCTCCCACCCCACCCCCCACTCCAGCAACCCTCAGTTTGTTTCCTGAGATTAAGAATTCCTCATATCAGTGAGGTCATATGATACATGTCTTTCTCTGTTTGACTTATTTCGCTCAGCATAATACCCTCCAGTTCCATCCACGTCGTTGCAAATGGCAAGATCTCATTCCTTTTGATGGCTGCATAATATTCCATTGTATATATATACCTCATCTTCTTTATCCATTCATCTGTTGATGGACATCTTGGCTCTTTCCACAGTTTGGCTATTGTGGACATTGCTGCTATAAACATCGGGGTGCACGTACCCTTTCGGGTCCCTACTTTTGTATCTTTGGGGTAAATACCCAGGAGTGCAATTGCTGGATCATATGGTAGCTCTATTTTCAACTTTTTGAGGAACCTCCATACTGTTTTCCAGAGTGGCTGCACCAGCTTGCATTCCCACCAACAGTGTAGGAGGGTTTGGGGAAGGTTCTTCTGAATTCCACATGTCTATATTCTCTTCGAGCATTTTACTGAAGCCACATCCCTATAGAGCTCTCAATGTCATTTGTTCTTCATTTGCCATGAATATATTTTTTATACATTAATTTGCTTCAATTATTTTTTTCTATTATGTTAAAATAATTACAGTAACACTACATAATGCCAAATAAATGTATGCATAGATACCAAAACTGTGTGGCTGTACTTGGTTTTTAAAGTATTATTTAAATAATACAGAATAGCACTGTCCAATAGAATTTTCTGCAACAGTGGAAATGTCCTATATCTGCACTAAGTAGCCACCAGTCACACATGGCTAATGAGCATTTGAAATATGACCAGTGTGACTAAAGAACTGAATTTTAATTTTTTAAAAGATTTATTTATTTATTTATTTTGAGAGAGAGAGAGAGAGCACAAGTGGGAGGGACAGGGGGAGAAGGAGAGAGAATCTGAAGCAGACTCCGTGCTCAGCACTGAGCCCGACGTGGGGCTCGATCTCACGAATCTGAGATCATGACCTGAGCTGAAAGCAAGAGTCAGGCGCTCAAAGGACTGTGCCACTCAGGCGCCCCGAATTGAATTTTAATTTTATTTAACTAAAATGAATTTACATTTAAATTTAAATAATTATGGCTAGTGGCTATCATATTGGTCAGTGAATACCTAAAATACCTTTATGTTAATTTTCTAGTTATTATCAAAATGGAAAATAAAATGTTATAATCTCATAAAGAACTTTCAGATGCCTTAGAATACAATTACCCTAGTTTGAGCATGAACTGCTATGGGTGGTTATTTGATCAGTCGTGGACATAAATGAGCCCAGCTGTGTACATTTTCTCAACCTGATGAGCACAAGTTAGAATCCTTGGACATTTTGATTCAAGAATAATGGGGCACCTGGGTGGCTCAGTTGGTTGAGCAGCTGCCTTTGGCTCTGGTCATGATCTCAGGGTCCTGGGATCGAGCCCCATGTCGGGTTCCCTGCGCTAGTGGGAGCCTGCTCCCCCCCTCTCTCTGCCTCTCCCCCAGTTTGTGCTTTCTCTCTCTCTCAAATAAATAAAATCTTAAAAAAAAAAAAAAGAATAAATCTGGTATATAAAAGGAATCACCAAAACAATGATAATTGGGGTTCTCAAGGAAAATAATTCTAAGCATAGAAACTTGGAAAAATAGCTGCATCTCTGACTAGCATATGCAGAAACATGCAGTGACAAACCAGTGTGGTCTACACTACAAGAGAAAAGGGTTAAAAAGTAAAATGTGTGGTATTTGAAAATGACCTCGAGCTTTTTGTTTTGGTTTTATTGAGATATAATGGACATATAACATTGGGTAGGTTTAATGTGGACAAAGTGATGATTTGATACATATATATATGTATTGTGAAATGATTACACAGTAATGCCAGTTAACACACCTATCACCATCTCACATAATTACCATTTCTTTTTTGTAGTGAGAACATGTAAGATTTACTGTCTTAGCAACTTTCAAGTGTGTAATTGTTAATTATATGTACGTGCTGTACATTAGAGCATTTTTTGGAGTCAGTTTCTTTTTTGCAGTGGGGACATCCTTTTTAGGCTTCTTTTACCCTCAATTTGGCCACAAGGAATCCAGCCTCTGGCAGGAAGTCTGGCCAGCTCCCAAGTCAGGCCACTATGGTCAGTTTCTATTGGGAGGAATGAGAATTCAGATGGAGACTTAACAAGGCTTATTCCTGCCTAGGTGTACTGCAGGTAGCAATCATTTCTCACTTTACTGAGTGCTTAATATGTATAAGACACGAGGAGGATGTACAATAGTGTATAAATAATATCTTCTCAAAAAGATTTATAATTTAGTAGGGAGATGCGATGTAAACAACCGTTTGTAGCTAAAGATCAAAGAAATCATATGCTTAGATCCAAATATGTGATAAGATGACTTGAGCCCAGGAGGGGAAACAATTGGGGTGGCCTAGGAATGCCAGGTAAGCTTCATATATTTAAGTCTCAGAAAACATATCCTAAATATTATTTGATCCTATATATCCATACTCTTTTAAATTGTTTTTGAGATGACTGACACAAGATTAGACATTTATGAATAGCTAATAGTGAGAAGATGTGAAGGAATAAAAGTAAAAGAAATAGGAGAAACAGCAGGAACTAAAAAGCTATGATAAAATATAAATGTAAAAGGAAGAGAGTTGGGAGTTTCTACGGTGTATACACCATCAGCATCCTTTCAGGTGGTGGAAGAATATTTTTCTCTTTTCTGTTAATGTCAGGGTAGGAATACATGTACAGAAATCAAACATATCTGGAGAGAACTAAAGGTAATAATCAGAGACAAAAGAAAAAAAAAAGTGCTCACATTGTAAATTAATGGGATGCAAATCAATAGTCTGAATGCCCACACTGAGAAAAGAATGTTTCCTACCGAAATATGATTTTTTAAAAATATGGAACGCTTCACGAATTTACGTGTCATCCTTGCACAGGGGCCATGCTAATCTTCTCTGTATCATTCCAATTTTAGTATATGTGCTGCCGAAGCGAGCACTGAAATATGATTTTTGATATTATTGTTAGACCCACAGTGTTTAGTGCTAAAAGTCTATACAATATTTTCAAGGTGGCAGCACCAAGAAAGTTGCCGAATCTATGAACCATACTGACCATAGGTCTGTAGTGTGTCCCGAACAATGGCTCTAAACAATGGCCTGTGAAGCGGTCAGCTACTTGTTCTCTACACTGGTCTTTAGAAGTGCCTGGACATCTCTGATTCCCTTTATAGACCTGACATCCCTGGATATACCCAAATACTTATTGGACAGATTAGGTTCTGGGTCATAAAATCTCTTGGGGGTAATGAAAATTGTATGAGAGAGGGCCTTGAACAACAAATGCTCAACATGTTCTTCCTATTGAGAGGAAAGAGGGAGGGGAACTAGCCTCTTCCACGCCGAATACTTTGATAATTTGAATATTCAAAGAATACAACAGAAGAGAGACTCAAGACATTAGCAGCAAAGCTAAAACATGAACAAGTTAAACCAAGAGGTTTTTGTTTGTTTGTTTGTTTGTTTTTAGAGATATCTTTATTTGAGAGAGAAAGAGAGAGAGAGAGCACTAGCAGGAGGGGCAGAGGGAGAGAGAATCTCAAACAGCCTCTGCAGCTCAGTGTGGAGCCTGACACGGGGCTTGATCTCACGATCCTGTCATCAGGACCTGAGCAGAAACCAAGTTGGATGCTTAACCGATGCTGCACCACCCAAGCATCCCTAAACTATAAACAAGTTAATGCATGCGTTCCACTGCAAACCATCTGAGCAGGAACTAGGTCTGTTTCTCTGCTTTTAATATAATTGACTAACATATATATCTGATGCCTGAAAAGAAATCAAGGAAGAGCTGAGTAGGAAGAGTCTCCAACTGAAGCCTAATTCTGAAAAAGTTCCAGTCAAGCCTAGGAGAAGCTCTTATTTATGATTTTTTAAAAAAAGATTTTATTTATTTGACAGAGAAAGAGAGCGAGAGCAGGAGCACAAACAGGGGGAGTGGGAGAGGGAGAAGCAGGCTTCCCGCGGAGCAGGGAGCCCGATGTAGGGCTCGATCCCAGGACCCTGGGTCCATGACCTGAGCTGAAGGCAGACGCTTAACCCACTGAGCCACCCAGGTGCCCCTAGGAGAAGCTCTTGAGCCAGAATATTCTGTGTTGGGCACCAGTATCCTGTTCTAGCTCCCACTGTGCTCAGTCATCAGCTGGGAACAGCCCGGTATGCCTGCTGCAATGGATCTAAAGGTGAAGCAGCTGGAGCTTGTCAGTCAACTTTGCTCCATACCACAGGTCCTCTTGAAGGAGTTGTGAGCAGGGTAGCTCCATGGACAACAGAGGCACATGGCACTTGGCTCAACGCAAAATTTTCTTTTAAGGTCTTTATTCTGAACTAGGAAATGAAATTCTTTCCTTGTGGGATTTGAGAAGCTTGATCTTTACCAGGATTTTTTAAACTCCTTTCCAACCCCAAACCTGTTCTAATTGCTTTTAACTCAGGGCACATTCTTCTGGACTTT
This sequence comes from Halichoerus grypus, assembly GCF_964656455.1. Classification (NCBI taxonomy): domain Eukaryota; kingdom Metazoa; phylum Chordata; class Mammalia; order Carnivora; family Phocidae; genus Halichoerus; species Halichoerus grypus. The sequence continues at coordinate 76,445,076 of NC_135722.1, forward strand.
ATGCACAGGTACTAGAGACAGACTCTTGAGGCAGATTTTAATATAGATAACTTTCTTTAAATTGCTCTAAAGTGTTACTAATGTCTCTCTGTAGGCACTATAATAGAGTTTAGTAGTTGAAAGACTCAAGGGATGTCCTTCTGAAATGATCTCACCTGTAAGTAGATACCACAGCAAGAATCCCTAGAACCAACAGGGTGGTTCTCATTGCCAAGATTTTGACCCCAGGGTGAGAAATTCAGGCTTGCCATGTTTGGAATACCATGCTTGGTTGGGGATGAGATATTTATCCATTGCTGCTCCATGGTTGGTTTGTTGTCCTGAGGAACATAGCACATGCAGCAACATATCATTGATTTTGGACAACCAGGGTGGTTAAAAGAAGCTATTTGGAGAAAGCTGTTGGCAGGTGTGTGTCTTGAATAAATGAACAAGTTGATAATTACACACCTGGAACCTAAAGAGCAATAACGTGGATGGTGACTTGCTGGAGTAGAGGCGGATCCCGACAGTGGTTTTGGATGAGTCTATGAATGGTCCCTACTTCCTTGTCCTGAATTCCTTGGCAAAAGGGATGTGGCTCACAAACCATGGCACTGCTCTAAATTATGCTACTAATCGCTTCCAACTCTGCATGGATTTGTGTCTGAATTATATTTTCTACCACTTTAGATTGTTTTTTGCATGGTATTTACTATTTGGCACAAGAGGATGAAGCAATGATCCTGATTCATTCTCAGAGGAATGGTTTTAGAAAGAATTCAGTAGAATAAAACAGTTTGGATGAAACTTTCTTCTTCATTCCAAAGACATTAACTCGTTAATTAAATATTATTGAGGAAATACTATGTGCCCGAATATATGGAAGATGGACTTTAAAAAATACAACATGGAGGAAAAATTTAGACAGCTAACTATCAACTAGGGTGGTAAGTGAGGGGTTCCTATTTCTTGCAGCGAATCCTAACTGACAGAGAATCCAAGGTGATCATATCTCACTGCTGCTTAACATTCTTTAGTCTCTTCCTATTTTTCAGGAAAAATGGCAAATTTCTTTGCCTAGAAATGTTAGTTAACATTTATTGAGCGCTTGCCATGTGAAGGGTACTATTCCAAGCTTATATAGATGATTCACTTGAACATTACAAAATCCCGATGTAGGTACTCTACAGATAAAGAAAATGAGGCATAAAGAGATTAAATATCTTTCCCAATGTAAAATAGTAAATGGTGGAGTTAGGAAAGAATCTAAGCAGCTGAGCCTCAAAGCTGTAATTGAATTCATTCATCTACACTGTAAACGGTCACAGCCTTGTCAAGGATTAGAATTAGACCTATCTCTATCCTGGTCCCCGTTGTCTATTTCTCTAGACCTACCAGCTTCCTGTCATGTTGTTTCACACATTAGTGCTTTTGCACAAACTATTCCTTCCCCCAACTTTAATTCATCAATGATTTACTTAGCTCTTGTTTTATGCCTCGGCAATTCAGGATACTGGGGATTGCCGTACCTATTAAAATGACAAATGCAGTTTTTCCCTTTATGTGGGTTATAGACTACAGGGACTTGAGAGCAAATAAAGAGAAGCTACTGCATAGAATGATAGGTGGAGGTAAATAAATAGGAAATTATAGTTGTAGTGTTATCATGAGAATTGAAAAGTGTCCAGGAAGCACACATGGCGGAGGTCCAATTTGAACTTGAAGGATTAGGGAGGTTGAAGGTCTAAACAGATAGCTGAGTGCCTGGCATTTTCAGCATCTTCCCTACTTCTCTAACTCCTAGGCATCTATCAAGGCTCAATTTCTTCTATGAGAGTCCAGCCTTTTCCCCATTTTGATTGAGACGATTTTTATTAATATCTCCTTAGCAATTTGAACAGAAAGCACTTTATTATCTTGCACTGCTATTGTTAGTTATTGCCCGTTTTTTCTCCCACTAAACTGAAATGACCTCAAGGGCAGAAATTATTACTTGCTTAGTTGTGTATCCACTATATCAACTATGGTGCTGGCTTAGCAGGCACCCACTACAAATATTTGTTAATGAATGAGGAAATGGTTGAGGGCAAAGCAAAAAATAAAAAGGCATCAATTCAAAGTGGGTCTCCTGTATATTACTAATGATAGATTTTTTTCCCCTAGATGATCAGAGATCCTTAGAATTGGCAATAAAAATGATTTTGTGTTTTATTCATATTATGTTTGCTTTTGCATCCTTGCGTCAAACTGGTTTGCTAGGTTGGTTAAAACATCACATTGATGAGGTGAAAGTAGTAAGTTTCATCTTTTTATGGACCAGTTTGTTTTCATTTATATCTGTAACCTGAGATTGCCCCGTGCACATTGGTCACTTGATTTGCAGATATATGGTCATAGAGAACCAGATGAGGAGGCATCTGGCTGGCACAGTCAGTAGAGCACGTGACTCTTGATCTCAGGGTAGTGAGTTCAAAACCCACACTGGGCATAGAGTTTACTCAAAAAAATAAATAAATAAATAAAGAGAAGCAAATGAGAAAGCATGTTTGGATCATCTCAAGTCAATTTCCATTCATGGAACAACTATCACATATGTACCCCAGCAATGGTGAGCCAATAACCTCACCTTCACATGTCCAGGGTATTATTTCTCTCTGCCATCACACTGTCATACTATGTTTTTTTTTTTTTTTAATTTTTTTTTTTTTAAAGGTTTTATTTATTTGACAGAGAGAAAGACAGCCAGAGAGGGAACACAAGCAGGGGGAGTGGGAGAGGGAGAAGCAGGCTTCCCGAGGAGCAGGGAGCCCGATGCGGGGCTTGATCCCAGGACCCTGGGATCATGACCTGAGCCGAAGGCAGACGCTTAACGACTGAGCCACCCAGGCGCCCCTGTCATACTATGTTTGAAAATAGAGTGGTAGACAAGCCTTCAGGGCTAACATAATGTGACGATGTGCATCAGTATCATCATAGACTTAGAAAAGTTACTTCAATTAATATACTACAGTTCCTGAATTGTCAAAACAATTTTGTGACTTAGATGTTTTGATAAAATGATTTTCTTTGACTATCCCTTCTTACATAATTAGTTATATTGAATTACAAAAACCTTCCTTATTATTTAAGTCTTATCTGAGTGATTTATGGAGATAAACTCAGACTAGAGCCATAAAGCTGTTTTCTTCTGAGAACAATTGATCTTGAGGTACTTATAGACTCAAATATTTAGATAAGTCACTCTGTACCAGATTTGCGCAGATTGTAGCTTTAAAAATCAGAAAGTTAGGATACTTTTAATGTGGCAAGAATAACAAAGTTATGTAGGGTTAGTTCCTGGGAGAAATGATTTTTGTGGATGCTTTACAGAACAATGTCAGTAAAATTAGGACTAAAAGCTGAAGGCTTTCCATCTGGCTGCTGTTAAATATCATGGGTGTTATTTTAGGAGTAAACTCTGGAGGACTAGATTCTCCCTAGAAATACTGTGCTTTAGATTTTAAAGAACAGGGTATGCAACTTTCATTGTCAAACGCAGCCTAATCATTTACTGGACATTCTTAGTTCATTAGGTTATAGTGATCCTGAGGCTATTTTTGGTGACACATATAAAGTTTATAAAGATAAATTTATCCCTGTACCATATGTCTGATAAGCAGGTTGAAAGGTTTCAATCAGAAATGTGACATATTGTGATAGGCATAGACAGAGCATTAATTTTCACTCTCTGTGCATAAAACACAGTTGACTCTCTGGCTCTGTGGAAGGGTACTTTAAATTGCCCAGTAAGTAGATATTACTCATGGTTGCACGTATTTGAGCATAGTTATTCAAAAATAAACATCCCTCTGAATTTAGGGTGATTTCAGTATTGATGGAGAATAAAAGAAGGAGGAAATAGCCAACTAGTTTTAACCAAACATCCCTGTCCTTCACTGTATTTGTGCTCCAAAGAATAACAGTATTGGGAGAGGTTCTATTCCTCTTATAATTTATTTGGGAAAAAACATTAATAACTAAGAAGCAATAAATGATTCACACACACTTATGTTCATCTGCCTTTGTTCCCCTATTTGTCAGATGCAGCATACACATTTTCTTCAATTAAGATACCAGAGAAAGAAAAGAAAAATCTCCCTAATGTGATATGATCAGCTCCCGAGTAAAAGATTTTCAAGGTTGTAAAAATAGTAGAACCTTTTACTTTTCCTCTTAAACGGTGTTATGATGAATTCCAAAGTAAAGGGTGAGACCGAGTAGTGAATCTCATTGAAGGGATAAGGGAGTAAGTAGGTCTCGAGCCCCAGCATTCCAGCTTGAGGGGACACTGTCCTCACCTACTTCAGTGGGCACTAAGGATCTGCCATGGAAATCTAGGGCTTAGAGAAACAATTTGGAGATATTTGTCTTAGATCACTGCTAAGATAATTTCTCCTACCAACTTATGAGAAGATGCAGTACTAGATGCTTACAAGCATGTAAGGAAAGAAGTGGTGTTTGTTGGTGGGTAGTGTGCTGATAGTGACTGTGCTTTGGGGAAAAATTTAGTGATGAAGGAGTCTGGTTGATAACAATTTCCAATGGCAGATGGGAGAAAACCCCCTGAATTATGAGAGTCTAGTGAAATAAAAGTATACTGTATCTAATCTGAAATGTGCATGTCACTAATCCAAGTGGTCTCTACCCACTCAAACATGGGCCTTATTAAGTAACAAACAAGAGAGATTTATTTGTCCCCATGAAAATTGTTTTGTTTTGTTCTGTTTTAGTTGAAACCCACTAAGTTGTCTACCGCAGGGGGTAAAAACAAAATTGACATGGGGTTACATAAGTTAAGTCCTTTGCAATTATTATTTGATGTTCCCTTTAAAAGTTGCTTTATTGGGGTGCCTGGGTGGCTCAGTCAGTTAAGTGCCTGTCTTCGGCTCAGGGCATGATCCAGGGGTCTTGGGATTGAGCCCCACTTCGGGCTCCCAGCTCAATGGGGACCCTGCTTCTCCCTCTGTCCCTCCTCCATGCTCCTGTGTTCTCTTTCTGTCTTTCAAATAAATAAATAAAATCTTTAAAAAAAGTTACTGTATTAATATTTAACTACCAAAAATCCATTTGAGTATCACCATTTGAAGTAAATTATAAAGACGTAAGTAAAGCAGTGTGACCATATGCATTTACTCTGAATAATTTTAAGTTACAGCTCTTGAAAATTTCTATTTCTAGAAATACATTCTTAGTTCTTTTCTAGTTAAATACCCTTGTAGCACTGTATTTGGTATTTTCTGTTGTCTAATGAATTGAGAAGATAGTTGGCTTCCACATGTCAAATGTTATTGGAGAATCTGGTATAATGGAGGGAAGACCCTCAGATTTCCACTGTTTGATGCATTCACAGAACATAAAATTATAATGATAAAATTAGTCATGTCACTTTAAAAAATGCATCTGTACAATTTTTTCTGAGAGAAAAATTTAGCTTATGGACTTTGTTTCTATTTATAAATATTAATGTGCCCTGACATTGAAAAATGAAATGAGATTAAATGACTGTTGTGTCTGGGGTAACAGTACTCCAGACGTTAGAGCTGAGTTGGGAAGATGAGGACCGGGAGATAAGTTCTCCTACAGCAGCAAGAGAGGTTTCTCATATTTCAGAGACATTTCTATCCCTAAAACCTTCCTTTAATAATACAGTAAAGCCTGAACTAATGGGATACCTTAGATTTCCTGTAATTAAACAAATCAGCTGAGTGCAGGACTAAATTTCCAGCTCTTTGCAGAAATCTCCCCTTTGTAGTTCAAGAGACATATGATCCTTTCCATGTACTTGACAAGGTATAAACGCTATGCTTTTTTTCTTCCTTAGTAACCCCTCACTTTCTCAAGTCCACCAGGGATCCTGGCATTCTAATGGCTCTAGAAGCCTAGGTTGTGAGTCTCCAGTTTTGGTTCTTGCTCTTTGGATAATTACTTTTGTCTTTCCTGTTGCTGCCAGGATAGCATTGCAAGGGCAATAAAATCCTCTTCTCCTTCAGCAATATTTGGCCAGAGAGAGAGAGAGAGAGAGAGAGAAAGAGAAAGAGACAGCTCAGGGCTCACAGGTTTGCAGTGCCAGGGAGCAGGGGAGCCCTACAATTGGAATAGGCTCCAGGATGAATCTATACCACCATGCATTCTGACAGGATGTATTTTAGCTGGAATCTGTACCTTCTTATATCCTTTAGATATTAATAGTTAATATGATTCATGAATTAAAGAGAGAATATTTCTTGAATTTTTTTACTTATTAATGCATTCATTTGATACTTTTCAAGTGATCAAATATACTTAGGCTAATTTATTCTACTTCTTTGAGATGTTGTCCTGTGCTATGTGAGACACAATGACAGTCTGGCCATGGCCTCTAGATCAGGGATTTGGTTTTCTATCACCTAATACCCTGCTCACAACTTATTCAGATCCACTTTAGAACACACTAGCCCCTCCCGATAATTACTTGTTGGCTGATTGACCTACCAAACAGACAGTCTATAAAGACACATATTTAGGTTGGCTCTAAATGGTAAAAGAAATGGAAGCTCATGCAACCTGAAACTCTGGGACTCTGATGGATTTCTGTAGGGTTATTGTTCTGTCATGATTATAGCTCCTTAGCCTCCTCAATCCATGAAACCACCTTGAATTGGTCTAAGATAAAATAACTGCCTCTTTTCCTATGTTGAAGATGGAACTTCTAGAATCACCATGTTTGCTTTTCATTGTCCTTTAATCCAAATTTTCTCTATGTAATATTTACATAAAATCATCCATTTGTGGGATCCACAGTTAATTTCAGTGGTTGCTGGCTACTTTATCAGCTTTCTGGCTTTGTTTGCTCACTCTAAAAACTAAATTGGCACCAATGAAGCTAAAGTAAAATAATAACAAAAAGTGAGAATGTAGAAAACCATAAGCGGCTTAAGACAACACTGATAATATACTGTTAATAAAGTATTTTCCCAAATCACAAGTTTTCCCAATTATCTTTGCAGGAAGTCTGCAGCCAGACTTCTTATTCCAGTTTTTTAGTAAATCTGACTACACAATGCTTTAATTTAAGAGATCAAATTTTAATACTTTATAGAGTGGACTACAAGTAAACAACTTTCTCCTATGTAAAAGAATAAAAGTCTCTATATAATTGTTTATCAGTTGTTCAAAAGAACTGAATAATAAATTTTGGATAAATTTGTAGTTCATCCAGTGGGCTCCTCGTGTGTCAGATGGGGACTGTCAATCCTTCTTTGAATATTAAATATGTTATATCAATGTCTGTGTCCTTGTCTTTGGCTATGTTTATGCCTACAACTATAGCTTAAACAACAACCAGGAAATACTAGGATTGCAAGCTTTTTAAGAGTCTGAGTTTTGACTAACCATCCCCTGATATTAAAAAGGAGACAGTAAAATACAGAGGGAATGCACAATGCTAGAAGTAGGAACGTGCCATCCAATTAACAGAGGAAAAGTGCATATTTCCCTGAGCAAGGTGACTCTGAACTTCTGTCATGTATTGAAATAAATATCACAACAGTTCACCCTTAGATATTTAAGTATTTTAAAGACTCCTTCATTTTCCGTCTCTGAGAGATCTCTTGCTCTATTTCATTTCTGTGATTAAGGTCATCATTTCCAGACTGTTAGGGATGCTTTGTCTCTTTTTCATATTCTTCCTTTTGTCATTTTGCACATGCTATTGATGCACCATGGCTGTACTTTTAATAATATTACATGATAATAATTCCTTAATTCTGTGTTTCTCCACAGAGATAGGCACATTCCTGGAAGCACACAACAGAATGTGAAATATACTCAATGATAACTGCACTCTTATCTCTCATTCGTGAGGTCCCTCATTCTTATCCCATGGAAAACACCCTGGGCCTTGGGCACTGTTGTAATTACACTCTTCTCAGGAACAAAGGAATCATGTAAAATATTTCAAGAAGGGGGGGGGGTGTGTCCAGTTCAGCAAACTGGTAATGTAGGTGTTGGAAAGCTGGAAGGGCTAAAAGAATGGAGATTAGACACAGTAGGAAGCTGTTATTCACTGTAAATCTGGGAAAACAACAGAGAGGAGATGTTGTTACGGCAATTTAGAAGTGAGGAAGAGGGGCCAATTCCTCAAGGACTCAAAGGGCTTGAGGAGTTGCCACCGCTCCATGAGCTGCACTATCTCAGCTGCCAGGACAGTGCAGAGGGACCTCAGTTTCAGAGACTGGGTGGAGGAGGTATCGATGTGTGAGTGGGGCCAGGCACTGCTGCTGTGGCTTGGCTAGAGTTGGGACCACCGAGGCCATGCCTTGTGGCTTGTTCTGGGAGTACTGTCTACCTGGTTGGAGGGAATTTTCTAGAGCATTTTTCACTTGGCTCTTTCTACCTTAACAGGTCTTGACTCATTCCATTTGGCCAGTTTCCAAATATGCCTATTGAAATCATATATTCAGGAACTGGGGAAATGATACACATGGTCTTATAGAATGACTTTGCTCATCATGAGACTTGAGTCAAAGCTGTTTTTGTCACCTGACCCCAATAATCCTTCTCTTTGCTGGTGGACCTCTGTAATGTTTTAGGTACTTATGAATTAATATTAACTCAGAGCCATTATCTAATAATCCCTGACAGAGTCTTTTCTTTTGTGGAAAGTCACTTTGAATAGTAGTTTTAGATCCCTTCAGGGCAAACTTGGAGTGATATTTATAGTATATTCTTGGGCAGCATTGTAGGATCCTACTTCAAGGGGATCCCATTAAGTTGGGTAACTGAGCAGGAAGCTGTGAGTCTATATTATGGTGCCCACTAGAACTAGAGCTTGTTAAGTTATCTAGATCAAGCAGTACTTGAGTAAGATACTCACTGATTTTCTTTTCAGAGATCATTTGGTAATGATCAGTTAGTCATTACCAAAAGTCAAAGGACCTGATTGCTGCTTTGATTCTAGTTCCTATTATGCTAATTTGCCTATCTTACCACTGGAGTTAAAGACTGACCTAAGCTTGGTCCTGCTGAAATTCCATATTCCCCTAATGATAAGGAATCTGGTTACAATGACAGCATCTCCTACCACCATTCCAGCTTTTAGAGAACAGCCACCACAGAGTTTTCTAACTGATGCAATTCTTTCTTTCCTAATGCCTTAGTTAAGGGAGTGTCCTATGGTCCCTCTTTGGGAGACATAATGAGATATGATTTTTCAGGTTGTGCTTACTAACATTACTTCAACACTGTGATCTTCCAAAACCTTTTATTCCTTCTTTTATATTAAATCTGGGAGTGATAACTCAACATCATTAAGTAGCTCACTGCTGAGTCCATATTTCTATCAACTAATCAAGTAAACAGAGACATTCCTCAACTTCTCAGAGTAATACATTAAGTCCAGAGTCCCTGGAAGGTAGAATATATGCATATACATGTACAAAAATTAATCAACAAAAATATTTTAGAGCCATAGTATATATGTATAATTGCATTCTAGCAGTTTTAAACCAAGGAGGATGGAATATAACATAGGAGCAATTTATTGGATAGGTTCAGTTGTTTCAGTACCATTTGTTGAAAAGACTATTTTGTTGATGCAAATTTTAAGTCTTTCAAAGTTTAGGAGTATAAGCTATATCTTTTCAGTTATATCTGATTAGATTTATAGGATTAGAAGCACAAAATGATGGATGATGGGTGGGGTCTTGAGGGATTATTATTTTTTTTTCAAGCTAATTGCCTCTTGGGGGGGCCATAGCAGTATCTTCAAGCAATGGAAAATTAGTCTTCATATAGGAGAAGAAGCCCTACTTTTACTGGCAAGGATACTGTAAATATCATTTTAAAATATCAGGGAAATTTCAGGATTCAGATTTCTTAAATTTATTGGGTTTGCTATTCAGCCATATTTGTCCTGTAGCTACAAGAAATAAGAGATTTTTCTTTTTTATAATTTGAGATTATAAAATGACTGATGTTAAGAAAAAATTCAACTGAGTAAATCTGAAGATCTAACTGGCTTTATTAAACAATTTATGAATCAGGCAGTGTCTCACCTAGCAAGTGGAGGGGAGCTCTGAGGAGTTGTACCAAATAGAATGTTATTATAGGAAGAAGGGTGGGCTAAGAAAGTTATTAGCAAAAGAAAAGAATTGTTCCAGGCAAGGTTGCTTTCCCTTAGGGGTAAGAGCAGAGGGTCTTAACGAAGATTCCTTTGGGGGATGAAGAGGGCCCATGTGGCAGATACACTGGTGCTGATAGGAAAATTCCTGACTGACTGGTAAAGACTGTCTCTCAAGGACTTTGAAAGGTATTAAGCCCCAGTTTGGGGACTTGGCCTATGTGATGCCATCTGGGCCAGTGATTTTCCTTTTGGCACTGGACTCATCATTTATTTTTCATAATACTCAGAAATAATCAGATAACCTCCCAGTTCTTGTGGTTAATCATTCCTATTATAATGGCAAAGTGCAGTAGCCAGTTGGCCTACCAAAGTCTTGCTTTCAGTAGATACTTCATTCTAAGCAAACATGTGATAATTCAAGTGAGCGTGATGTCATTACATGTCACAAATTACTAGTGTCTTAATTTACTTTTATAAGGAGGCCTTCACTTCATTCAAGATCAAAAAAGTAAGCAATCTAATTCAAGAATCTTAGCTTGTTACTAAGTGCACATCAGTCAGAGACTAGTGAGAGACTAGTCAGAGGGAAAGAAAAACTACACAATCTGTTTCAGGAGAGGGGATTTAATACATGGTATTTATTACACAGATATTGAAGGGGTAGAAGACCAAAAAGGAGACAAACTAGTAAATGCAAAAAGCCACTGCTATCTCAAGGCCTACAAAAGGAAGGGAGGGAGCGGGCTTATCAGGGGAGGGGCTGCAGTTGTAACCATGGACCATGGATGTGGGGACTACAACTTCAGGAGCTGGGACCATGAAGGAGGTGCCACCAAGTGGCAGACTTGGGTTTGCAGTGTTTCCCTTTTTTCTCTTTTCCAGTATGTCTCCTGTGCTTCACATTGGCAGAAGCCAACTGGAAGCCAGCTGCAAAGGGCGTCTGGGAATTTGCAGACTCCAAGATCTAGTACTTCAGAATATAGTATGATCTAGTAGAGTGGATACAGAGCCAAAAGACAATAGGCAAATAACTAAACAGACTTGTGCTTTCTGGACCTCAATTTCCTTATATAGCCAGCTATAATCCATCCTTTAAGACTCAACTTATTCGGGGCACCTGGGTGGCTCAGTCACTGGGCGTTTGCCTTCAGCTCAGGTCATGATCCCAGGGTCCTGGGATCGAGCCCCACATCGGGCTCCCTGCTCGGCGGGAAGCCTGCTTCTCCCTCTCCCACTCCCCCTGCTTGTGTTCCTGTTCTCTCAGTCAAATAAATAAATAAAATATATATATAAAAAAAGACTCAACTCATTCAAACATTCATTTCCACTTGATCCCTTTCCCAGTTTCCCCTAGTCTGGAGTAAGTAGCCGCCCCTCCTTTTTGCTCCCACTGAAACTGATACTGTTGATTCTTATATTACTTACTCCAGTGACCCCACTTGTAAAACTTTTACTTTCTTTTCCAATGATTTCATGCTCTGCTTGCCTAGAGGTCTTAGTTCTAAAGGGAGGGTACATTTCTACCAGGAGACACAATGGTTTCATTGAACTGAAAGTTAAGACTGCCCCTTGGCCACTTTGGTCTCCTCCTGCCTCTGAATCAACAGCCAAAGAAAGGAGTTACTGAGCTGGCTGGGGTGAGTAATGCTGACTACCAAGGGAAGTTGGACTGCTACTCTACAGTGCAACTAAGGAAGAGAATTTCTGGAATGAGATCTCTTCAGTAATCTCTGTATTTCCATGCCCTGTGATTAAGGTCAATGGAAAACTAAAACAACCCAACTTAGGCAGGATAACTAATGGCTCAGATCTTTCAGAAGTGAAGGTCTGGGTCACCTTATCAGGTAAAAAACTATGACCAGCTGAGATGCTTGCTGAACACAAAGGGAATACAACATGGGTAGTGAAAAAGGTATATACTAGCTACAGCCATATGGAACAGTTATAGAAATGAGAACTGTAATTGTCATTAAACTAGAATCTACATTATCAGCGCGCCTGGGTCTCAGGCCTTCAGACTTGGACTGAATTGTACTACCAGCTTTCCTGGGTCTCCAGTTTGTGGATGGTAAATTGTGGGATTTCACCCTCCATAATAACATGAGACAATTCCTTATAATAAATCTCTACACACACACACACACACACACACACACATTTTTAGGATATTCTTATCAACCTAATATATATATATATATATATTTATATTTATCTTCTATTAATGTTGTTTCTCTAGAGAACCCTAGCTAATACAGATTCTAAAAAGAATGTATAGTTTTGCAGTATTTTAATATTGGTAACTTGAATACTCACGTTGTGAGTACTGGGTGAAGAATTGTACAGACTTAACAGAATGGGGTATGGGGTTTCATCAATTAAGTTGTACTTGCTTTGATTTGTGTCAATTCTATTAGTCCTTGTTCATGTCCTCTTAATTTTTAAAAATTTTTTATTGTTATGTTAATCACCATACATCATTAGTTTTTGATGTAGTGTTCCATGATTCATTGTTTGTGTATAACACCCAGTGCTCCATGCAATACGTGCCCTCTTTAATACCCATCACCAGGCTATCCCATCCTCCCACCCCCCTCCCCTCTAGAACCCTCAGTTTGTTTTTCAGAGTCCATTGTCTCTCATGGTTCATCTCCCCCTCCAACTCCCCCCCCTTCATTCTTCCCCTCCTGCTATCTTTTTTTTTTTTTAACATATATTGTATTATTTGTTTCAGAGGTACAGATCTGTGATTCAACAGTCTTGCACAATTCACAGCACTCACCATAGCACATACCCCCCCCAATGTCTATCACCCAACTACCCCATCCCTCCCATCCCCCACCACTCCAGCAACCCTCAGTTTATTTCCTGAGGTTAAGAATTCCTCATATCAGTGAGGTCATATGATACATGTCTTTCTCTGATTGACTTATTTCGCTCAGCATAATACCCTCCAGTTCTATCCACGTCATTGCAAATGGCAAGATCTCATTCCTTTTGATGGCTGCATAATATTCCATTGTATATATATACCACATCTTCTTTATCCATTCATCTGTAGATGGTCATGTCCTCTTAATTTTGCTTCTGCATCGCTAGACCTGAAATCCCAGGGGACATTAATCTACTTTTCTCAAACACATGCACACTCTGTCTACTACCTGATCACAGGTTGTCTGGAATTGTTTCCATTTTTTACCTATTCAAGAGCATTATCTCATTTGAGAGCTTCTCAAGAACAAAGATTTTGTCTAATGATTTTTTCCTTTGTCCTACATAGTATCTAATGCAAGGTTGAGGATATATTTGGTACCCTATATTTGTTGGATAAATCATTGATAACTACACTTGATACCTTCTCTGTCTACAATGAAAATCTGCTTCTTTTGTCAGTCCATTTTAGAAGAATTGCAAGCAAAGTTGGAAGCAAAATTTAGAAGAATTGTACATGGGCTGGATGCAAAGCGTTTCCTCAGCAACTCCCTTTTTCATCTTAAAGCAAATCAGAATGGCTTCTTGCCCATTTTAAAGTAGAGACTAGTTAATTTTTATATTTCCAGATTGAGATAAAGTAAGAAAAAGACTCTAATCTGAGAAGATGTCTGTGGGTGTTTGCATTCAGTTTGAGTAAATGTTTTACGTTCGGACATTTCATTTGTGGTGTATTTTGGATACATATTTGGATTTCCAGTTACCACAACATACATTGAACTGTAAAGAAATGAAGAGTTTGAATGTAACAGATGGTAAATTAAGCTCTAAAATAAAATAGATGGATGCTAATGCTAGGCATTGCTTTTATTAGGGCTGTTAGAATTTCTATACCCAGTAAATCTTTGTCAATGTTAAAACTCAATGGCAAAGAAACATGCTTTGGATGGTGCTTGTAAGTATGATTTTAATATAGTTTGGTTTTAAGTTTTAAAAATAACTACCTTAGAAATGATATGTGTCTATGATAAAACAATTCAAATTATATAACAGGCAAAGAAGAAAGTAAAAATGTCCTTTAACTGCATAATTCAGAAAATACCATTATTTTTATTTTATTTTATTATTTTAATTTTTTTATTATATTATGTTAGTCACGATACAGTACTTCATTAGTTTTTGATGTAGTGTTCCATGATTCATTATTTGCATATAACACCCTGTGCTCATTGCAATACATGCCCTCCTTAATACCCATCACTGGGCTAACCCATGTCCCCACTCCCCTCCCCTCTGAAACCCTCAGTTTGTTTCCCAGAGTCCATAGTCTCTCATGGTTCATCTCCCCCTCTGATTCCCCCCCTTCATTTTTACCTTCCTTCTCCCAATGTCCTCCATGCTATTCCTTATGTTCCACATATGAGTGAAACCTTATGATAATTGTCTTTCTCTGCTTGACTTATTTCACTTAGCATAATCCCCTCCAATTCCATCCAAAAGTTGGGTATTCATCCTTTGATGCAAAAGTTGGGTATTCATCCTTTCTGATGGCTGAGCAATATTCCATTGTATATATGAACCACATCTTCTTTATCCATTCATCTGTTGGAGGGCATCTCGGCTCCTTCCAGAGTTTGGCTATTGTGGACATTGTTGCTGTGAACGTTGGGATGCATGTGCCCCTTCTTTTCTCTACATCTGTATCTTTGGGGTAAATACCCAGTAATGCAATTGCTGGGTTATAGGATAGCTCTATTTTTAACTTTTTGAGGAACCTCCATACTGTTTTCCAAAGTGGCTGTACCAACTTGCATTCCCACCAACAGTGTAAGAGGGTTCCCCTTTCTCCACATCCTCTCCAACATTTGTTGTTTGCTGCGTTGTTAATTTTTGCCATTCTAACTGATGTAGGGTGGTATCTCAATGTGGTTTTGATTTGAATTTCCCTGATGGCTAATGATGATGAACATTTTTTCATGTGTCTGTTAGCCATTCATATGTCTTCTTTGGAGAAGTGTCTGTTCATGTCTTCTGCCCATTTTTTGACTTGATTATTTGTTTTTTGGGTGTTGAGTTTGAGAAGTTCTTTATAGATCTTGGATACCAGCCCTTTATTTGTAATGTCATTTGCAAATACCTTCTCCCATTCCGTGGTTGCCTCTTTGTTTTGTTGACTGTTTCCTTTGCTGTGCAGAAACTTTTTATCTTGATGAAGTCCCAAAAATTGTGTCCTGGAGAGCTCAGTGAAGAGCAGACTGCAACTTCTCTGTTCTGAGACAGAGGTTTAGAAAATACCATTATTAATATTTTGGTTACTCTCCTGGGCACATTTCTCTGTTCATGTATACATATAAGTATACATAAATTTTACAGGAAACACTACATGATGTTTTAACCTACCTTTGACTCAGTACATTATTGTTGATCATTTCTTATGTTAGAATAAGAGAGGAACTTCTTGTATCTAATATCTCATTAATTTTCCATATGATTAATGGTAGACTTATAGGCCATTTCTATTTTTTTTTTTTAGTCTGAACAATGCTGTAGACAGCATTTTTATTCAAATATAATTTTTCACTTTGTTCTACCCTTAGTTGAGCTTATTCATTCATTCATTCATTCATTCAACAGATATTTATTAGCTCCAACCGTGTGTCAGTCACTGAGATGCTGTACTGTTTCATATGTCATATGTTGGGAGACAACTCACCATGGGTCTCTCACATTTCTGCATGTCTTGCAAGCAGAAGAATTGGCTGTTCTTGTTCTGGACTCCCTTTTCAAGGATATTTGTATGGTGAACAGCCTTTGAAGATAGATAAAGTGTCTCTCACTGGAGCGAAAGGTAGGTTTATTATTACTGTCCAGTGTAATAGAGATGCTTTTCTCTGGAACAAAGATCAAGCAGGTTTACCATCCATTATAAAAGATTCAAGTTCCCTAAGTCTGAGTTCCTCTTCTGTAATGTGTGGACAGGCAGACCTATCTCTCCTTATGTTAACCTATGGAAATTGGGGTTGGGAATTTAGAAAACGCTGATACTCTGGCTATTGCTCATACTATCAGTAATAAAGTCCTTTGTCTCTGACCAAGGAGGCCAGCATCAGTGAACTTGTGGCATGCTTTCTTGTTAGGTTGCAAGTAAAGTAAAATCTCAGACACTTTTAAGTTTTGTAGCATTTTGTGCTTTCCTGAATTTTATCTATTCAATGATTTTATTAGGCACTGAGAAAAACATTGGTTAACTGACCTCAATAAATAATTAGAGGTAAGGTAACAAATATATCTTTTAGATTTACTTTTAGAAATGTGTATAATGTGCACAAAAGGGTATATTAAGAAATTGATCAAGTACACTTCCCTGTTGGTAGAAAAAAGAAAAAGTTCTCATCATTTCATTTAATCAACTTCTTATACTAACGCTTGAAACCCTACCTAATTTACAAAATTTTAAATATCCTCCCATAGCCAACAAGCTCATGAATGCTTTAGAGATAATATACTTTATTTATTTAGTACAATTTTAGACTAAATATTATGAATGAGATTTCCAAATTATGGTGCTAAGGTTTAGTGAGGTGTAATTACAGGTCCTAAGATATTTGTATGAGGAGCAAAAGCTTACTGTATACCATTAAAGTGTTTTATATATGATGATGACTGACACAACCCATTGTGGAATTTGAATAAGCTTAATTGTCTAAGAAAAATAACTGAAAATAATCCTTTAGATGTCAAAATATAGCAATTTATCATATGACTCTGTCAGTTGTTATTTAATATCCTTCCTTGTTATAGACATGCTTTTTTGGTGGCTAATTAGTTATGTCACCAGGAAAACAATATTTTTAGCACTGTTCAAGATGAAACCTTTATTCTCAATGTGTTGAAATATAAAGTGCATAAGAACATTGGCATTAAACTAATGCAGTATTATCAACATGACCTGAGTGCTCCGCCAATTAAAGAGTAGAACAGAAAATAGACATGAGTAATGATAATTTATCAGTTTGTTTCCGAATATTTCTATGAAGTTTAACAATATTTTGGGAAAGTTCTTTAATTACTATTCCATGAGTCATTCAACTGAGGATAGACTAATAATAACAATTCTAGTTTTAAAAATTTTGTTGTATCTTACATCTAAAGGTAAATGAGAGGCGTAGGGTCCAAGGAAACGAAATTGGGAAGAAAATGATGAACACTTGGATTAGATTAGCACAGATCAATAGAATGTTTCTGTGGAGTTGCTGAAAGTGAGATGCAAATTTATCATTAAAACAAAGGTGGAAATAAAATAATTTACAAAATTTAGGATATCCATAAATTAAAGCCAATCAGTTTATTAGAGAAGATTTACTTTTCTTGTTCCTAACATAGGCATAATTATCTCTGAGTGAGCTGTGGATTTAAATAGTCCTAAGACATGAAGAAAAAGCTCTACTTGTTACAGTAGTTCCCTAAGGGGATGTTGCATCAGAATGTGATATATATTCTCAAGTCTTGGATGTTAGTATTGATGTTCAATACTAATTTAGAAGAGATGAAGGAGTAGATGGACTGCCTATCTTTCAGAACATCATCCGTAAATATTATGTCTGGCAATCAGGTTTTGACAAGGGTTAAGTAGCATATAACTCAGGGTTACATTTTCTAGCAAGAACCTGGGATCTAGATATTCTATCAAATCTTTAAATGAGTTGTCTATATGTTTTGGCAGCCAGCTGACAAAGGGAAGGCTTTTAGCATTCTTAAAAAAATGAAGGAGGGTAAGGGAGTCACTTGCCTGTATAAATGATGTCTTACTTCCTCATGGAAGAGTTTGAAGGTCTACATATAGGCAGAACCTATAACCTATATATCCATAAAGATATTGTAGTGGAATAATAGCACCTAAAATATTCTGTGACAGTATACTTTTGAGGTATAATAGTAGATTTCTACTTTAAGGTTACAGGCTACTTTTTCTTAGTATCTGGTTCATTCGGATGAAGGGATGAGCTTGAATAGTTTACTATAGATGGTTATGGGATGCTGTCTCTACTTTGTACTGAATGAGGACGGAGACTTTAGAAAAGATTTTTCCATCTGCACAGAGGTCATTTTCCTGTTTTTCCTTTTGGGTATTTTTGCTTTTGCTTTATGACTACTACTTGAAATGGGATAGATTTATTTGTAAGGCATCCTCTTTCATCTGCAAAGAAAAATTTCTTACTGCCTCAGGAGCTCAGTTGCCTTTTTCTTTTTCTACTTAAATCCTTTTTTATTCTCTATCACCACATCACACTTAAAGTCTTGCATTGGACTTTACACTGTTTTTACTGCTGTTTGGATTAGAAAAAGCCCTTAAGAGCCCGTTGCTGCACTTTCTTGTGAGCTTGGACTTCTACATTACTCTTAGGGTGCCAGGGAGAAAAAGAGCATCTTTCTCTTTCTCTTCCAAATTCCATTCCAAGATTGAGTGAATATTAACATTTAATTCTCTGGGATTTCCAGAACTAAGAAGGTAAATATTACTTTAGAGCCTAAAAAACAAATTGCATAAATGTAAATAGTTTTTTATATTAATAGTCATATTATAATGAACATATACATTTAATCTAAGTCAATTAATAGGATAAATTACAGTTACATCTAAGCACAAATAACATAGCTTATAATTAGACTTTGGAATCCTTTACTACTTTATAAGAATCTTTAATTCTTAGGTCTTTTGAGTCTCCCACTAACTTTAACCATTTAGCAGATGGAGACAATGAGAGCTCAGTCTCTCTTTTCTTTTTTTTCTTTATATCCAATTTTTTCAGCATTTAATTCTTAAGAAAAGACATTTTCTTATGTAAACATGGTATTGTTAACCCTCAAACACAGGTTTGAGCTGCATGGGTCCACTTAAGTATGGATTTTTTTCACAGTACAGTACTGTAAATGTATTTGCTCTTCCTTATGGTTTTCTTTTTTTTTTTTAATTTTTTTATTGTTATGTTAATCCCCATACATTACATCATTAGTTTTAGATGTAGTGTTCCATGATTCCTTGTTTGTGCATAACACCCAGTGCTCCATGCAGAACATGCCCTCTTTAATACCCATCACCAGGCTATCCCATCCTCCCACCCCCCTCCCCTCTAGAACCCTCAGTTTGTTTTTCAGAGTCCATCGTCTCTCATGGTTCGTCTACCCCTCCGATTTCCCCCCCTTCATTCTCAGTTTCTCTTTTCTATTCCATCCTTATGAGTCATTCCCTGTCCACTGCTGGTTTTGGCATGAGGAAAGTGAGGATACTATTTGCATTCCTTCCCTTTTCTTCATGACCTATAAGGAGGAGTGTTGATTTGGATTTAATTCACTTCCAGGGTACTTGATATGCCAAAGTTGTAAAAAAAAAAAAAGATTAAATTTTAGAATTATAAATAAGCTTTCATAAGATAATCGTCCTGTTTCTTCCACTGATTTATGCTTGAGTGTCAAATTGGAATAGGTGATTTCAGAGAGTAGAGTTTAGGCTTTGGAGGCCAAAATAGACAAACAGAAAAAGCTTAGGGTCTGCTTTTGTTTGAGGCTACTTATACTTAGGGAAAATAAGCTTTCTATATAGTCAGCAAAACACTGAAGTTTTAAAATAGAGTATAAGTTATACATTCTTTTGACAACAACATGTTTTTCTGTTTTGCTTTGCTTACTGTATAACTCCATTAGAGATTTTGGAGAAAAGAAAGATGAGATGGTCAAGGCAGAGTTTCAGTATTTCTGGATCCTTTACATAGTACCATCTTAATAGAATGCCTTAATCCATTATCATGAATTTTATTAGATAATACAAGGGTTTGCTCTTTCTCTGAGCAAACTTCTTATTTAGTTATACCTGGATTGAGGTAAGAAAGTGGTTATTAATAGGTCTGATTATTCACATTGATTATATTGGTAAAATTTATTTATTTATTTTATCGAGAAAGAGAGAGAGAGAGTATGTGCAAGTGGGTGGTGAGGGGCAGAGGGAGAGGGAGACAGAGAATCTCAAGCAGACTCCACAGTCAGTGTGGAGCCCAATGTGGGGCTGGGTCTCATGACCTGAGCCAAAACCAAGAGTTGGGCACTTAACTGACTGAGCCACCCAGGCACCCCTGGTAAAATTTTCTAAATAATAACTACCAAATTAAAAACTGGATAAGGAGATTGAATTATTCAGTTTACTGCAATAAGTAAAATTCCTAAGATCCAAAGATCAGAGTGTGTCTCAGCAGGTCGTTTTGCCTTAGATTTTTATAGGGAGGGGAGGGAGGTTATCTGCAAACAAGTTGCAGATAAGATGATTTATATTTCGTATTGTTCTGCAAGAAAGGGAGGCCTTAGTCAGTTATCTGAACGGGAAATGTTTTTCTCTGTGGTTAGCTAGGTCTAATCTTAGCTAACCAATCATAAGACAAAGTAGGGGAAGTTAGACTGAGTTAAGCCTTGTCAGCAGGTTCAAACAAAAGTGGAAAAGACTGTTAATTTTTGTCTGTCCCCCTTTCTTGTTTGAGACAAACATCATCTGTTTTAGAATAATCTCAGGGATTTGTGTAATTTCTGTTGGGTTTTAGATCAAGGTATATAGTCCATATAATTAGCAGTTTCTTGTTTGCTCTGTTCCGGGAGGAGTAGCTGAACCATCTGCTGTGCTCTAAGTTGCCTGCAATTCAAAAAGAATTCTTGAGACAAGGTATTTAATTGTAGGATACCTATTAGAAGAAACAAAAACATGACTATTAGAGGTTATATTGAGGAATGAAATCAAGACTTGTAGCAAGCTGGCAACCATTTTAATGGTTATTAGAAAATTACTGTGGAAAGGTCCTTCAATGCTAGGATAGGGACTGAGGTGGCAATGCAACAAACTTCTTGTTTATTATACCAAATGTTCTTGTGTATGATGTAGAGGAAATGTGCAGCAATTTCTTCTGACCACAGCATATATCCTCCCTCTGGAGGCCAAGATCACATAAAGTACTGGTTATGGAGTCCTGCACATTGAGTCTCTTGAAGTTCTTGAGAGAGGAGGTCAATATTCTTTGTCATATTGTTCACAATAATGGTTATTTCTTGTAATAGGATGTAGAAGATGCAAAAGTTTAATTTCATATCGTGAGTGGCTCGTACTGTAATACTGCAGCTGCTTTAAGTACAGTGGTGGTCTAAATGTCTTTGGATGCAGCAGTCAAGTCCTCCCAAGCACTTAGCTTCTTTTTCTTTTTTTTTTTTTTTAAAGATTCTATTTATTTGTCCGAGAGAGAGAGAGGGAATGAGAGAGCACAAGCAGGGGGAGCAGCAGGCAGAGGGAGAAGCAGGCTCCCCACTGAGCAAGGAGCCCAATGTGGGACTCAATCCCAGGACCCTGGGATCATGACCTGAGCTGAAGGCAGACACTTAACTGACTGAGTCACCCAGACATCCCTGCACTTAGCTTCCTTTTTAAGGTGTCTTCAAATTCAGAATTCATGTTTTGGTGTCTGTCTCAGTGTGTTTGGGTGGGTAGTTACTAGTGGACTATTGAAATTGATGATGGGGCATTGAAGAAAACAAAGGGGAATATAAATAACTTAATAAAGGGGTCAAGCTAGGGGTCTGAGAAGGACTGACAAGATTGGTTGGGTAAAATAAGCCTGACAAGTTTGCTGAGAAATACCAATAGACTCAATTTCCACAAGTGAAATAGGTGCCTTTGGGGGCTCTCCAAGTGGAATAGAAGTAGGTTTGCCATAGGTCATTTTTGGCTATAAAGAGAATAGGCTGATTGGGACTTTTCCATATGTAAAGTTTTAGTGCCCCCAGATGGCAGTACCACATGTAGAGCTGTTTAATGTAAGGTTGGATTTTCTGTGAGAAAGTAATGACTTTTACAAGTACAGTCATATCAGAGTTGGAAGCATAAAAATTGTATCAACAGAAACTGGAACTGAGAAAATGGTCATCTGTGAAATTGTGAGAGAAGTGGGTATGACTTTGTCTAAAAGCTGCCCAGATTGGATTTGGATTTCCATCTAACATATATAACATATGAGAAGAATTTGCTAACATTGCATGTGGCAAAATACCTAAATTAATAGCTGTGCAGGTTTTAAGGGCAAGAAGAGGAATTTGGGGAAATATGGTTGAGCCAAGAGGGAAGGGGCAACAAAACCAATTATAAGATTATAAGATTGAGTAATCAGTTCAGCAAATATCATCCAAAGGCTTGGGAGATACTGAATATTTACAGGTAAATGAGGAATGGAGAAAAAGGAAGTGGTAGGTTGTGTCAAAAGGAAAAAGAAGGACATGGCTTAAGGAAGTATTGATATAAATGGGTGAGAGAAAAATAAAAGGAGTCTCCAAAGAAGATATTCAAATGGCCAGCAAGCACAGGACAAGATGCTCAACATTATTAGTCATTAAGGAAATGCAAATTAAAGCCATGATGAGTACCCCTTTATACCCTGTAGGATGGCTATAATAAAAAAAGATGGACAAAAACTATTAGGAAGAATGTGGAGAAATTGGAACTCTCATACATTGCTGGTGGGTATGTAAAATTGTACATCTGCTTTGGAAAACCATTTGGTAGATCTTCAAAAATTTCAACATAGAATTACCGTATGACTCAGCAATGGCACTCCTAGGTATATTTCCAAGACATCTGAAACATGTTCACATAAAAACCTATAAATGAATTTTCATAGAAACATTATTCATAATATCATAGCCCCAAAGTGGAAACAACCCAAATGCCCACAGCTGACAAAGGGATAAACAAAATATGGTATATCCATGCAATGGAATACTATTCATTCACAAAAAGGAATGAAGTACCAATTCATGCTACAACATGAATGGGCCTTGAAAATATGATGCCAATTGAAAGATGCCAGAAACAAAAGACCACATATGTATAATTCCATTTATATGAGATGTTCAGAATAGGAAAATCCATAGAGACAGAATGTAGATTAGTAGTTTCCAGAGAGGGGAGGGGAGGGAAAATGAAGAGTGACTACTAATTAAATGGAGTTTCTTTTTAAGGTGATGAAAATATTTTGGAGTTAGATCAGTGTGATTGTTGCACAACTTTATGATTCTACTGAAACCATTGCA